>NC_142939.1:65357854-65485354 GCF_046866305.1 Octopus bimaculoides
CTTTCTTTTTTCAGACTCAATGTGTCAAGGACTACATTACCCAATGTGTCCTCCCTTTTGAAATATAGCAGCATGTGATTTGAGGGAGACTTGGCTGTTATTTCCAGCAAGTCAAGTAACCACATAGTGGACTCCCTTGTTGGCGCAATCAAATTCTTGACTCGTGTACTGCTTGATCAATATTTGCTTGGGTTGTTGTATTTCAATGCTGGAACTTTTATGCCATCAATTATTGCCCTGCCCACTCAAAATATCTAAATTTAGATTTATGTTTATAGATTATTTTTATTATTATGAAGGCAGCAAAGGCTACAAGCTGGCAGAAACTTTAGCATGTCAGATGAAATGCTTAGCAGTATTTCTTCTCGTTCTACGTTCTGAGTTCAAATTCTGTTGAGGTCGACTTTGCCATTCATCCTTTTGGAGTCATTAAAATAAATACCAGTTACACACTGGGGTTGGTGAAACTGAATCTCCCGTGCCTCAAAACTTCAGGCCTTTGTGCCTGTAATAAAAAAAATGGATTTTTGTTATTGTTTAGGCAGTGAGCTGGTAGAATCATTAGATTACTGGACAAGATGTTTAGCGGCATATTTTCAGGCTTTGCATTCTAAGTTCAGATTCTACAGAGATCAACTTCAGCTTTCATCCTTCTGGAGTCAATAAAATAAATGTCTAGCACTATCTGGTCAATGCCAGCCCCTTCGCCCTGACTGGCCCCTGTACCAGTGGTACATAAAAAGCACCATCCAAACATGGCTGATGCCAGTGCCACCTGCCTGGCTTCTGTGCTGGTGGCATGTAAAAAGCATCAACTCTCAGAATGGTTAGCGTTAGGAAGGGCATCCAGCTGTAGAAACATTGCCAGATCAGATTGGAGCCTGGTGTGGCTTCCTGGCTTGCCAGTCCCCAGTCAAACCGTCCAACCCATGCCAGCATGGAAAACAGACATTAAACAATGATGATGATGATGACATGTGTCAATGTACTCAGCTCACTTCCACATCTCAAAATTGCTGGCTTTGTGCTAAAATTTGAAACTCTTATTATTATTATTTTAGATGGCAGAACCTGTAGAGTGCTAGACAAAATATTTTGTAGTATTAAGTTACATCATCATCATTTAATGTCTATTTTTCATGCTGGCATGGGTTGGACAGTTTGATGGGGTGGGGTCTGATGAGCTGGAGAGCTTTGTCAGGCAGCTGTGTCAACTTTGGCACAGTTATTATGTCTTGATACACTTCCTAACACCAATTGTTTTATGTTGCAAGTTCTAATCTTGTTGGGTTTGATGTTGCCATTCATCTTTCTGGAGTTTGATAAAACAAAATATTGGTGAAGTTTGAATGCAGGCTGGCCTGTGTGATGAAGAATTTCATTTTGCAGACACATGGTTCTGGGTTTGGGCCTATTGTGTGCTACCTTTGGCAAGTGTCTTCTGTCATGACCTTGGACTGACTGACAGGTTGGCAGAAACTGTACAAACGCCCACTGAATATGTGTTTGTGTATTTTTCACTGCTATATATTAGTGACAATGTAAACATTGCCAAGAAGAGTGGAGGAAAAGAAACAAAAAGAAACTCCAAAAAATATGGTGCTTTATGAATGAAACCCTTTGCATTATTTGTTCTGCACCAAGTTAAAGACACTCCCTTGTCACTCTCACTATGAGAAATGCTATGAACAGGTCATTGTCCCATTAGAAAGCTATGTAATCAATGATGTTATTGTGATATAAATAAAATACTTGCTTGGTGTTGATTTCATTGACCTATCCTCTTCCCTTACCTCGAAAAAAAGAAAAAGAAAAAGAAAAGAAAAAACAAAAATAAAGACAAAATATGTCAATGTTAAAAATCATTATTTTAGATATTTTGGCAAAATGCCAAACAGTATGTTTTATGGTATTTAGTTTCATCTTTTGGTGTTTTGAGTTCAAGTCCTGTCAGGGTTAACTGTCCCTCCCATCCTTCCAGTGTCCTTCCAAGGTCAAGAAAATAATCAAATGCTGATGTCAATGTAATTCTCCGTTTTCTCTGTTTAAATTCTTGGTCATGTTCCAATGTAAGAAAATATTTTGGTTGGTAAGAAGTCGGGTTTGGGATGGAATAAATTATGGTGTTTGCTCAAACCTTTTGGTACCACATATTTCACTCGAAACACACTGCCTTTATTTCAATTAATTTTGAAAATAATTAAGAATTTTATTAAAATAAGTTTGTTGTTATTTAAGTTAGAGTTTAAAATATAAATTAACATGGAATTTTGATGGAAGACTTTAAGATCACTTCAAAACTGGGAATTTGCATCATTAAGAATTGGAAGCTATCTTGGGTGGTTTGGTATCAAAAGGGTTAGGAGTGGAGTGGTGGTGATGGTGGCTTTTTCTTTGTTTTGCAAGTTACACAGCATCCTCACCAATGTTGGTTAAAAAAGGCATCCAGCACATTCTTTAAAGTGGGTGACATTAAGACAAGCATGCAGACATTGGAACCTGGTTCAGTCCTCTGGCTTGTTGGATCCTATTGAACCATCCAGTCCATGCCTGCATGGAATATGAATGCTAAATGATGGTGTCCACGTCTGTCCTCTGATTCTCAGGAAATAGTCTTCTCCGTTTCCTGAATGGCTTGTCAACTTTGGAAAATTATTGATTTTGAGATTATCTCCCCTTCTTATATGGAACTTCTCTCAATTGCCATTTGGCAGTTATGGAGACACCCTCCAAGGGTAGTGATAGTTTTAATAAATCAAGAATTTATGTTGTATGGTATTTAACATACCTGTATTTTTCTATGTTACTCAAATACATGACACGGGCTACTCTGAGTTATTTCCCTTTGCTCATCTTTTTTTGTTTAAATTATATATAATCAGCCTCCATTTGCCACGCTACTGGTCCCTCTGCCTTGTTCATTTTTATCCATCTCATACCTTGCAGGTCCACTCATATGCTTCATCACCATCATTTTCATCTCTTCCCTGCTCCCCCCGGATTACTCCCAACCTCTCTTCTAAAACATGTGCAGTCAAGTATCTCCTCGACAGTATTCCTTCCTACACCCCACTCTCTCTTACTCACACCCCTCATCTCCTAGCATAAGGCTGCTTCTCTTAGGGTTCATAGTCTTGCAAGCTGCATGGTAATTTCATTACTGCTGGCAGCAAATAAAAAGCATCCTATGCACTCTGTATATCCTATGCACTCGCATTGATGTTGCAGCATGGGCAACATCAATGCGATAAGAGAATTCCTCCCAGACATGTATCAGCATATCGCACTCCACTGAGTACTTCTTTGGCTGTCTGGTTTAATGCTTTATCGAAGTTTTTCCATGTCCCTTCTATGTCAATATCTTCTGGAATCGCCTCACGTAAAGCAGATTTATTCTTTAGTTCCACAATGAACTTGCTTTTGGTATGCTGATACGCGTCAGGGAGGAATTCTCTTATTGCATTGATGTTGCTCGTATTGCAGGTGGTGGCAGGAAATAAAAGTAGATTGTGACTAAATACTTGTGACTTAGAGTTTTCTATTGCTTTTCCTTATTAAAATATTGCGTAATGAAATCAGTTCATTCTTCTTGAATAACCCTGTATATATATGAATGATGATGATGATGATATATAGTTCTTTCATTCATTTAGCATTTGTTTTTCTATGCTAGTATGGCTTGGACAGGAATTGGTTTTGAGGCAAGATTTTACAGTTTGATGTTCTTCCTGTTTTCAACTCCATTTAAAACATTGAGTGGAATCATGGTACCTACTCCCAGGTCATACTCCCTTGTGAGTGGACAAACTCCCCCACCCCTTCCCATTTAAAAAGCCATATTACTAATTTTCCCAAAGTTAATATTCCAGCTGCCTTTTAATTATGTTATTATGGTTCAGTTGTGCAGAACTATGAACGTTTATACAAAGAAACTGTTATTTCCCTTTTAAAAGAACCTTTTTGGTCAAATCTAAGATCAAAGACCCGTTTGCATTTGAGGGTGTCACTGCAGCTTGTTACCTACAGTAATTTGTCATTTCAACAACAATTGTTTAAATGTTAAACAGCAAATAAACACTAAACCTTCTTGAATTATAATTCTTAATGCCATCCTCATTTCTCATCTTTCACTGACATATTTTTGCACAGAAACATTTAGTCTCGATTAATTTCCATAAAAAAATTTAGACAAACTTTTAGTGAAATGGGGAAAAACTGCCAATGTTTGATGCAATGTAAAACCATGTTTTCTGGCATACAAGTTGACATATTATATAGTGTAAACATTCAAATGTTGTCACTGTCTCTTCCAAATCTGGTTTCATTTCACATGGAAGCTTTGGTCCTTCAAAGCCATCTTGTTGTATAAGTTGACCTATCTCTTTTTTTTTTTTTTTTTTTTGGTTGTAAATTTTGGTTTCAATAATTTGATTTGTATGCTGGAAAATATTGTTTATAAATTGGAAGATTGAACACTTACAAGGTACATTCTAGAAGTTTTGAAATTGAGTTTCCAAACTGTCTTCGCGTTCTTCATTCTGAAAATTAGTCAGCTGTGACAAGCAGTGTTTATCAGGGGGTGTCCAATGTGCGGATACAGCTGTCTCCTCCAATCTGGAATAACAAAAGTTGGCAGGTCAGCTTATTAGATGTATAGTAGTAATATACTAAAGTTACAATAATCTAAGACTGATATAACTGTCTTTCCTAAAAGAGTCTCAAAAACTTCTGAAATGTACCTTGTAAACCTCATTTCACCCTTTTACTTGTTGCATCTTGTAACCTGGATTTCAACAGTAAATTGGTTTGTTACTCTTATAAAACCACTCTTCTCAACTATTCTGTTGATTTCACATTTTTCTACACTATTTATAAACACAGCATAGTCATAAAAACAAATAGCATTTCTATTATAAACAATGATTATGTTAATATGTTACTGTTAAGTTCCAGGTTAGACCTGAATGAACAAACCTATGATCAGACGTATTCCAGCTGTGACCATCCCATTTTTTCTAGACTGCTTTATTCAAGGTGCCCTTGTGTCCTTTTCCTCGCCCCCATCATCCCCAAGACTGTAAGCTTGACGAGTCTATATAATATACAATATATAATTACAATCTTCAACACATACTGTTTTAATATCTACAATTCATCATTGATCACAAGCAGATTTCTCTTTTAAAATAACTTAATAACTATGTGTGAGCATGAGTATTTCCTGGGTAGGTTGGTATGTAAAATGGTTAAAAGCAAATTAGTATATGTATATACATGGGCAGTAAGTTAATAAGGTACCAGATGGCCGGCCTAGAAGTGAGGAGCTGTGTTGGGTCATTGGGTGAATGACTCTGTCTGTCAGATAGACAATAGGTACACAGAAGAGTTACAACACTCCATGCTAAACAGCAATGCTGTGAAATTGAGGGAGGCCTCTATGTGGTTACTTGAACTATTATATGTAACAGCTAAATCTCCTTCAAATCCATTCCTTACTGCTATTCCTTACCTTTTAGCATTAAGGTTTCTTTGTCCAATGTAATGCTCATTTATTCATGTTATTTTGAATTCATCATGCATAATCTTGTAGCTTCGAGATTTTGATGATGTGATTGCTTATCTTAAGAATGACATTGCCAGGTAGATGTGAGAGGCTAGATCTGGCCAGTTTGATAGAATGATTAGGCTGGATATGGTCAGTGGTAATACTAAAGGATTAAATAAAGAATGAACAAAGCAGTGCCTCAGTACATAGTTGTCCAACCCATATTGTCATGGGAAAACGAATGTAAAACTGAAACAAAGAAATGAACACTAATCCTTTCTATTATCGGCACAAGGCCTGAAATTTTGGTAACCAGTTGATTACATTGACCCCAGTGATAGACTGAACATATTTTACTGACCCTGAATGGATGAAAGACAATGTCGATGTCAATGAAATTTGAACTCAGAACATAAAGCTGAGAAAAATGACAGGAAGTAGTTTGTCCAGTATGCTACCAATTCTGCCAGCTTGTTACATTAAACAAATGAATAATAATATAGTATAGTTAGTATAATGGAGGCACATGGCCTACTGGTTAGAGCAGAGGACTTGCGATCAAGGGATTGCAGGTTCGAAAATCAGACGGGGTGATGTGTGTGTTAGTGAGCGAAACACCTAAGCTCCATGTGGGTCCAGCAGAAGGTAATGGCAAACTTCTGCTGACTCTTTTACCACAACTTTCCCTCACTCTTTCCTCCTGCATCTAGCAGCTCACCTGCGACAGACTGGCATCCCGTCCAGGTGGGGAACTTATACACCAATGAAACTGGGAAACCAGCCCTTATGAGCCAGGCATAGCTCGAGAAGGAACAAACAACAACACAGTTAGTATAGTAGTTAGTAAGTGTAGCAGTTTTTGTTATTTAACTTTAGATCTTGCTATCATAGATGTGTGATCATAGGCGTTGCAGCTGCCATTATAACATCTTTAGTATATGATGTATCTAGGACTAGAGTATCTAAATATACTATAGTTAATACTAGGGGCTGTAGTTGTTTTGATGTGTTGTTTAGCCCTAGGTCAACCCGTATACAGATCTATGATGAAAGGCATTCCAGTTGTGACAACCCTGTCTTTTTAGAGATATCTAGAACTTCATTGCTTATGTAGCATGGCTTCTCGCTTTTTAAAGATGATACTGTATGATTTGAGAGATATTTGTCAGTTGCTGTTTCCAGCAAGTTTAGCAGACATGTAGGGACTCCCATGTTTATGAAAAGTGAAGCATTTGTGAGGGAAATCTTTCCCTGGGCAGTAAGTGTTCCAGGAAGGTTTGATACTTCTTTCTCCACAGTAAGGAGAATTGATATAAAGAGTATTAAACATCATCATCATCAGCATTTAACATCCGTTGTCCATGCAGGCATGGGTTGGACAGTTTGACCAGGGCTGGTAAGCTGAGGGGCTGCACCAGACTCTGGTCTGATTTGGCATGGTTTCTATGACTGGATGCTCTTCCTAACACCAACTACTCTGAGAGTGTAATGGGTGCTTTTATGTACCATCGGCATGGGTGCCAGTTGTGTGACACTAGTATCTACCATGACTATCATTTCATTTGGCTTTATGGGTCTTCTTCTCAAGCATGGCATATTGCTGAAGGTCTCAGTCATATGTCGTTGTCTCCATGAGGCCCAACACTGGATAGGTGCATTTTATTTGTGCTACTGGCACAGGTGCCAGTTATGCGACACTGGCATTGGACACATTGCCTCCGTGAAGCCCAACACTTGGCAGGTGCTTTTTTATGTGCCACTAGCATGGGCGCCAGATGCCTCTGTGAGGCCCAACGCTTGAGAGGTGCTTTTTACATGCCAGGTACATGACACCAGCATCGGCCACATTGTCTCTGTGAGGCTCAATGCTTGAAAGGTGCTTTTCATGTGCCACTGGCATCCGTGCCAATTATGTGACACTGGCATCAGCTATGATTACAATTTCACTTAGCTCTTCTCGCCGAACATCTCGGTCACTAGTCATTGCCTCCATGAGGCCCAACATTTGAAGATCATGCTCCACCACCTCGTCCCATGTGCATGTATATAAACTCGTGTATGTATATAAATTTGTGTATGTATATAAATTTGTGTCATTATCATCATCATCATCATCATCATTTAAGGTCCACCTTCCATGCTGGCATGGGTTGGACGGTTTGACAGGGGCTGGCCAGGCAGGAGCCTGCACCAGGCTTCTGTGTCTGTTTTGGCAGGGTTAGCTGTGTCATAAGAAGATTGTTTCCCAATCACATAGTTCTCAGGGGGAGGGTGGGGGTTGTCCCCCCCCACCATTTTAGAACCGGTGTTGGTGTGTTTATGTCACTGTAACTTAGTGGTTTGGCAAAAGAAACTGATAGAATAAGTACCAGATTTTAAAAAGAGAAATAATTACTGGGATTGATCTATTCAGCTAAAAGTCCTTGAAGGTGGTGCCCCAGCATGGCCGTAGTCTAATGACTGAAACAATTAAAAGATACAAGATAAATATATTCATGGGTGAATATATATATATTTGTGTATGTATAAGTATGTTCATGAGTGTAAATATGTATGTGTATGTAAATATATCATCATCATCATCATCGTTTTACGTCAGTCTTCCATTCTGGGAAGGGTTGGGCTATTTCAGAGAATTCAACAAGCCAAAAGACTGCACATAACACTGCATCGGTGTGTCTATGTGGTTTTTAATAGATTCAATGTTATGAATATCATATGTAGCCTGATTCTTTTTGGGGGAAAATCCAAATAGATATTGTTTAATATCTTTGATGTATATATACATACATCCACACACGTGTCTATATATATATATATATACATTCACATGTGTTTGTGTGTGTGTGTGTGACATGTCACGAAGCCACCTCCCTTATACTACACCCCCATTCTGTCAAGGAGTATTGTTGTACAAGTTACTTGTCTACTTTAAATGCATCGGTGTGTCTATGTGGTTTTTAATACATTCAATGTTATGAATATCATATGTAGCCTGATTTTTGGGGGGGAAATATCCAAATAGATATTGTTTAATATCTTTGATGTATATATACATACATCCACACACGTGTCTATATATATATATATATATATATATCGGCCATTATTATGATCGGCCATTATTATGATTGACCGTTGACTGAACACTATTCAATTTTTTTTCTCCGTGTTTTTCTCCTTGTCTCCGTATTCTTTCTGTTGAAGAGCGTAGCTCGAAACGTCAAAGACTTTCCGTATTCCCGAGCGTCATACTAATATATACTTTTGTTATTTACACCACCTGTCCTTGTCTGTTGTTATTATTTGTATATTCTCCCATATATATATATATATATATATATATATATATATATATACACATTCACATGTGTGTGTGTGTGTGTGTGTGTGTGTGTGTGTGTGTGTGACATGTCACGAAGCCACCTCCCTTATACTACACCCCCATTCTGTCAAGGAGTATTGTTGTACAAGTTACTTGTCTACTTTAAATGGTGTCAGTGCCACGAAAAAAGCACCAGTGTGTGCCTTAAGGTAGTTGGCTTAAGGAAAGCCACCCAGCTGTAGGAAATATGCCCAAGTGGACACTGGAGCTCAATACAGTCTTCTGGTTTATTAGATCCTATCAACTGTCTGATCCTTTCCATCTTGGAATAGGGAGGTTAAGTGATGATGATGATGATGATGATGATGATGATAATGGAGATATCTTTTGTGATATCTGTGTGTGTGTCTGTTTGCCTATGAGTGTTGTTAGACACACACATCCACACATGCATACATACATTCTAGCACTGATGAACACATTCCAGCACATGTTATTGAGTGTTCTAGCATACTTAACATACATTCTAGCACACACACACACACACACACACCTGCACCCGGATACGTGCCTACACATGCAGTATGCACCTGCACACCTACACAGGCAGGTATGCAGCTACACCAGCAGATATGCACCTGCACCCACATATGCAGATACAAATGTGCCGACACACACGGACATGCACTTGCCCCCACATAATGATGCAGGCATGCATCTGCCCCTACATAATGATGCAGGCATGCACCTGCATACACATGCAGGTATGCAGCTGCACACATGCAGGTATGCAGCTGCACACATGCAGGTATGTAGCTGCATACACATGCAAACTAACACACACACCTGTGTGCACACTCAAACATTCCCTTTCTCCATCTCTCTCTCACTTTTACATACTCTGCTTCTCTTTTTCTGTCTCTGTCAACTACAAAGATCTCATATGTATATGTGATTCGTTCTTTGAAGAATGTCTCTCTGTCCATAACACACCTGTTAATTTGATAAATTGAATTTTTGCGATACACTATATTAAAACTCCAAGAATGCTTACAACTGATTGGATCCGACACAGCTTGTATGATGGTGATGGTTATTTACAACTGATTGGATCCTACACAGCTTGTATGTTGCTGATGGTTGCTTATAGCTGATTGGATCCGACACAGCTTGTATGATGCTGATGATCGCTTCCAACTATGATATGAGACAATAATCAAGACAAGGAAACACGTATATACACCTGATGGGCTACTTTCAGTTTCCATCTCTCAAATCCATTCACATGGCATTGGACAGCTTAGGGATATAGTAGAAAATACTTGCCCAAGGCACTGCGCAATGGGCTTACCCTTGAGATCATGCGGTTGCAAAAATGAGTTTCTTAACCACACAGCCCTGCCAACACCTACACATTTAATGCACTGAATATTTGAAATTTAATTTTCTTTTTAACCATTGAGTGATTATGATTGCTTTTAACTGCCTGTTGCAGTTAGAGAAAACAGTTTTTGTTACATTACACTTACAATGTGTGTGACAAGTTGTCCACTCATCATAACAGTTTTATCTGATGATAAATGCACATATATTTTACAACATTCACCAACTGACCTATTTCATCTGTTGCTGTTGCATCTATTCTCTTTGATATTTTTGGCTAATGTCACCCAATAAAGGATGAACAATTTCACAGGAAATGGCATATCAAGAATCTGTGAAGATAAAATTAAAACGAGAAAGAAAAACAAAATTGAGACAAAGCTCCTTTTTGTCTTGCTTTTAACATTTTAACTCTGTGAAAAAAATATGTTGAATTTATTGTTGTTGTTGTTAACTCGGTGTTTTCATTTCTTTTTTTTTTTGTCATTTCTGTCTTCCTGTATAACTTTGTGAAATGACTTTACAACAGCAAAAGATTTTGTGAAAAAAAAACTTCCTCTCACTCCTACTTTTCACTCCTCTTCTCTCCTACCTCCTCTCACTCTTACTCATAATCCTACAACTCTCCTCTCACTTCCACTTATCACTCCTACCTACTCTCACAACTACTTTGTCACACCTACCTATTCTTCACTCCTACTCTAAAATTCACTCCTCCTTATTCTTCACTCCTACTTTATCACTCCTGTCTCCTCCCACTCCAGTGTCATCATACATTCAAACAGTATGAGAGCTTTCACTTGGTCATTCAGCACACTAGGAATAGCAGCCAATTGTCCCTCAACCCACACCTTACCTTCTTAAAAAATGAAAAATATCACATTTTGTAGCACAATCTTAGGTGCAGTGTTTATTAGAATAAGACCAGATGATCACAAGTAGAAAACCTTCGATCAGAAGTCTGCACCATCATGCCTGACCTTATTGTATGATGTAGGATGTCCATGGGAATGTATTATTTCTGCTTCTCTTAAGGCTGTCTCGTTAGTTTTGATCTCATCTCCACAATAACAATCAATAGCGAGTGAGATATAGAAGTGGGGGGGGGGGGTCTAAATGGCCTTGCAACAACCTGTTAGAAATAGCAGCCAAATCTCTATGAAAAAAATGGAACAACACAATGGCTGATGATATCTTTAAAAATGCTATTTCTGGAAAAGAAAGGACAGATTAGTTACAACTGGTGTGCCTTATGATCACCTTGACCAGAATTGGCCTTTGGCGCTAATCAATTAGTAGTTTCTGAAAATGAATGTTTCAGCTTTGACAACTGTTCTTGGTAACCAGAATCTAAACCATTGCCATTACCTCTGTCCCGACTTGTTTGTCAGCTCATATTTATTTATCGTTTCTTTAAACCCTATCGCATAACAATCAATCTATTCTTTATACGAGGTTTGCTCAATAAGTATCTGAACTGTTGCTATAATAATGAAGCTAAAGCATGCAGAGTGAAACCGCTTGGCACAGATTGATCTTGAACTCTGTTGTGCATGTGCACTAAGTTTTAACATTCTAACTCATTTATGCTGTTTACAGCAGTACTTGGAAGGAAGGTGTGTAGCGTGTGATTGTCACATTGACCATGACAGAGGAAGTTGTCATGGTGATACCTACTCAGAGGCCTATTCAAAGTTGCAGAAAGTGTATGGAGAGGAGTGCATTAGCTGCACACAAGTGTGCAAGTGGTTCAGATGTTTCTAAGATGACTGAAAATTGATATTGTTGAATGTTCTGGGAGACCTGCAACCAGCAGAACTGTGGAAAACATCGCAGATGTGCATGCAACTGTGTGGGGAAATCGTTGAATCACCATCCATAAGTTATCAGAGGATGTGCAGATTAGTTACGGTTTGGTTTGGTTCAGTTCATCATCACTGAAGATTTGGGTATGAGACGCATGTCTGCCAAGTTTGTGCCAAAACTGCTTTCAGCTGACCAAACTTGGGTTTCAGTTGCACAAGATCTCCTTGGTTGTGTGAAGAATGATGAAAACTTTTTGAAAACTTTGCATAGGCCTCTGAACAGGTATTGCCAAGCTTTTGGCAAAATTTTATGCAGATTCTCTATTCAACTTTCTCTGTCATGGTCAATGCAACAATCACACACTACACACCTTCCTTCCAAGCACTGCTAACAATTCTGCCCTGCATGCTAACAATTCTGACAGCTTGCTGCCTGTATAATACTAACAACGACAGCAACAACAATGACAACAACAACAACAACAATAACAATAATCCTGAACAACCCTGGCTAAGACAACTCTTGGTTCTTTGATTCATTTTCAAATGTTCATATTGACAGTCAAACTTTCCGTCATAATTTAGCTGAAAGTTACTCATAGTGATGCTCCAGCACCTGACCCACAAATTTGCTGTCTTCTCTCTCTGCTTTTTCTGTCAATACTATAACGGCCTCTGCTCCTTAGAACTATCTGATCTCATGCTAACTCCATTCAGGCATTACTTACCCCTTCATCTCTCTAGTTGTCCAGCAGTGGTGGGGGACAAACACATACAAAGACACACACAAACGTGTGTGTGTGTGTGTGTGCACATGCGTAAGGATTTGGTAGAAAGAAAGTGGAAGGAGCCCATCATATATATATGATGGGCTGCTTTTGGTTTCTATCCACCAAATCTTCTCTCAAGGTTTTGGTCAGCCCAGGGGTATCATTGAAGATATATGCCCCAGGTGCTGTGCAGTGGGACTGAACCCAAGGCTGCATGGTTGGGACGCAAGGTTCTTAACCACACACATACACTCGTTATAGATGTAATGGAAACTATTGTGTCATTTAAAGTAGGTTTTGTGAAAACGAAATGTGACAAAAAGATTTTCTTTACCACTTTGTCTTCTTTGTATTTTTTTCTCTCCTCCCCCCTCTTGCCCTCCCCTACTCTTCACCGGTCCTCCCTGCCTCACTCTGCAGCACTGTCACAAGTTCTGGTTTATTCATTGTGTGTTGCTTGTTATAGACTGACTCAGAAGTTTTGAAAGGTAATTAATTTAAATCTTCTGGCAATATATGTTTAGTGTTTTTTGGTATTGAATTACAGTGTTTTCTTGCAAACAAACTCACTCTCTTCCTCAAAATTAACTGAATGTAGCTCTCTCTCTCTCTCTCTCTCTCGCTATATATATATATATATATATATATATATATATATATATATATACAGGGTGACTCAAGAAAAACAGAACCCACAGATCTTTGAATAAAACTATTAACTTTAAGGCAGTGCTGATGCTGAGGAAGATTTGAGCATCGCTGGGACAACGCTGAGGAACAGGTCGAGACGAATAGTGGTTCCAAATGACTCTCTAGCCTAACTGAGCCTCCCTAGCCTGGCTGAGAGAGCAATTTCAGGAGATTGATGAACTTAAGGCTGCAATCACTGCAGAAATCAGAGAAATCCACAAAGAGGAATGTGTTCGAGTAATTGACAATTTTGTGCAATGTATGCAAGGTGCCTCGAATGTCACGGAGGCCATTTGGAGCAAATTTTGAAAAGAATATGACTTTTCTGCAAAGGGAATGATCATACACGGACTGAAGTTGAAGTCCAGCAAATTTAAAGAAATCTGCCGGTTCTTCTTTGTAGGATTTGATAAAAGTTTTATAGGTTCTGTTTTTTTTTGTGGGTGTCACCCTGTATATATATATATATATATATATATATATATATATAGATATATATATATATATATATATATATATACATACACACACACACACACACACACACACACACATAAATACATACAAATGGGGGTGGGGAGTGGCAATGGGAAGGGCATCCAGCCATAGAAATTCCGTTTGAACATAGTTCTGTCTGACCCATGTAAGCATGGAAAAGTAAGAGCAGTCACCATATTTGTTTCATACCTGCTATCACTGAAGAGCACATGCATTAGATAACCATCTTGTTATTCAATATCTGGTGCAAAACTGATTGGTAAGATCAGCTGTAATGGATCTACAATACTGCGTACTTTGATTACTGTACCAACTCTATTGACAAACGTATGACTGCCTATTTTTCTTGACTTATGGATTTGTATACAATGACTATATACACACACGCACACCCACACATTGGTATTGTATTAAAATATGTCACACTCTTTGATCTCTGCTTCACCTATTACACTTCATTGTTATAAACCTTCTTCTTTTTCAGCTTTGTGGTCAATATTCGAGAGACTTGGGATCATTTGCGCAGTACCAAGCTAATCAACTAAAATCTAAGCCAGACCAACTGTTTGAAACTGAGGGACAAACAAAACCAGCAGTTGGCTTCTGGGCATATTGGGGTTTGTATTTTTTTAAAATATAAATACATCTACACATTGTCTTTGACTTATTTTGGTTTGCATTATTATCAGAACACTGAATCACAGAACATCAGATCTTTGATCTGATGTTCTGTGATTCAGTGCTCTGATAATAAATTTTGTTCAAAGTATGTCTCTACTGTGTTCCAAGGCACATCAACATAAACCTCTTCTCTCTATTCATTACACAGACACACACACACACACACACACACACACACACACACACACACACACACACACACACACACACACACACACACACTTGAGGTGATGTATTCAAAGGAACATGGTCAGACCACTTAGACTAAACAAAACTGGGCGTCAGTAAATTTAATCTGTAACTGCGAATCTGACAAAATGTATTTTATTTCACCTTGGAACAGTTCAGGGACAGAACGTAGTTATATAAGGAACCAGGTAGAAAGATGGTTGTACAGGTATAGAAAAGAAAAGTACACCAATGGCAAGTAGTGTGTGTTAAGGTTGGCGTGGTGGTTGAAGTTATGGTTGCACTCCAGAGTAGGGGTGTTGATGAAGAAGGTGAAAGTGGAAATAGTAATTATAGATTGAGGGGTAGGTGATGTTGATATATGAAGGGTCAAGGTAGAGTGTTTGGTGTTAGTGTTTCTGATGGTGAAGTGAGTGGTAGTAATGTGTTGACACTGGATGGGAAAGTGAATGTGTGAGGGTTATTGGCTGTACTGGCAAATGAGGCGGTGGGGGTAGAGTGAGGAGTGACTGGTGGTGGTGATTGATAAGGACACACTGTATGCTTACACTCTCACATGTATTATTTCAGTGGTGTGAATTGAAATTAAGTAAAAATAAACAAATAAATAAATGCATAAATATAAAAATACATAAATAAATATATAGATGAATAAATGTATAAATCAAGTAAAAAAAAATGAGTGCTTGGAACTGTTTGAATGGAATAACATTTTACTAAGTTGAACCTGTGTGAATCAATACTCAGAGTTTCTCATTCCTAATCTTTATTAGTGCATGTATATGTTATCATCATCATCATCATCATATGTCCGTTGTCCATGCTGGCATGGGTTGGATAGTTTGGCTGGGCATACACATACATAAACTAAGAATATGCAAAAGAAACTAATAAATTATAGTAACTAATGAATTTATATATAAATATAAATATTTAGTAGTGAAAAAAGTATTTGTACAGAACAAAAATAACTGATAATTCTGATTTAATACTTCGTAGCATAACCATTATTCAGTTTCACTTCAACCAATCTCTTCTTGTCGTTCTTAATCAATGACTCTCATGTTTCTTTAGGAATTTTTTCCCATTCTTCTTGACAAATTTTCTTCAAATCTGGAATGCACATTGGGGCTCTTGAATGAATTTTAATTTTCAAATAACGCCACAAATTTTCAATGGGGTTCAAGTCAGGTGACTGACTTGGCCATTCTGATAATTTTATATTGTGATTGACAATCCATTTTTGGTAGACTTCACCGTGTGCTTAGGGTCGTTATCTTGTTGTAAAACTCACCCTTCACAAAGCTGGAGCTTTTCTACAGAGTCCCATAAATTATTGTTCAAAATATTTTGGTACATCTCTGTATTCTTTCTACCATCTATCACATATAAATTGCCAGTGCCATTTGCAGAGAAACACCCCTACACAATGATGTTGCCACCTCCAAACTTTACAGTAGGAATTGTGTTTTTCTGCAAATAGGTGGTACCATCTTTCCTCCAAACATAGCTATGTGAATTTCGTCCAAACAATTCAATTTTCGACTCGTCTGTCCATAGAACATTTTCCCAGAATGTATCAGATTTATCTTCATGTTCATAAACAAATTTTAAATGGGCATCTCTATGCCTTTTAGTCAACAGTGGAGTTTTTCTAGGAGAGCATGACTTCAGTTCATTCCTATGAAGTTCATTGCTGATTGTTCGTAGTGTAACACTAGTCCCTGAAGCTAACAAATCTTCTTGCAACTCTTTTCTGGTGATCATTGCATTTTTTTCGATTCTTCACTTCATTTTTGTTAAAGATCTAGCGGAAATCTTGCGTGGTGCACCGGATCTTATTCTGTTTTCAACAGTTCCCGATTTTTTATATCTTTGAATAAATGAAGATATTGTAGAAAATGGAATACAAAGGGTCTCTGATATTTTCCTGTAACTTTTACCTGCTTTCCACTGTTCAATAATTAAGTTTTTCACTGAATTTGTGAATTCTTTACTTTTCGCCATTATTACAGCACTACTTTATGTTGTCTCAGTGCTGAATGAAGAAGATAGCGTTTTGACACTTAAAAATGACCACTGATATGATTATTGGAACAAACAAGAAAGTTCTAGTAAATAAAAATTATTTTAACAGTATTTTGTGGCATAGAAACTCATAAATTTTCACCCCTAAATATTTATAATTGTATATAAATTCATTAGTTACTATAATTTATTAGTTTCTTTTGCATATTCTTAGTTTATGCATGTGTATGCAAATATAGTATTGGTATATCCCATTTATGTTCATTAGAAATTAAAAGAATAAAGAATTTTGACATGTACGAATATCTATTTCCCCCCATTGTATGTATATGTGTATAAATATATGTGTATATATATGTGTATGTGTATATGTGTGTGCATATATGTATGTGTGTGTGTATATATATATATATATATATATATGTATGTACATATGTGTGTGTGTATGTATATATGTATGTGTGTGTGTGTGTGTATAAATATATACATGTATATATACTTATATATGTGTGTGTGTATATATATATATATATATATATATATATATATATATATATATAATGAGCTTTTGCACAATTTCCTTCTACTAAATTACATTCATGTGACCTTGGTCAATCTGGAGTAACAGAAGATGTTACTTGCCAAAGGTTCCCTAGATTGGGATCAAACATAGCACCATATTGCAAAATAAACTTGTTATCTGCCTAGCCATTGAAATTTACAAAGCTGTAACAAATTTTGTGGCTGAGTGGCATCAAGGTCATTACCAACATGATTGAGTAGCCTTTTATTGGTTTTAGCCTGTGGTATATACACATTCTGAGGAGGCGCAATGGTCCAGTGGTTAGGGCAGCGGACTCGCGGTCATGGGATCTCTGTTTCGATTCCTGGACCAGGCGTCGTGAGTGTTTATTGAGTGAAGACACCTAAAGCTCCACGATGCTCCGGCAGGGGATGGTGGCAAACCCTGCTGTACACTTTCGCCACAACTTTCTCTCACTCTTACTTTCTGTTGTGCCTGTAATTCAAAGGGTCAGCCTTGTCACACTGTGTCACACTGAATATCCCCGAGAACTACGTTAAGGGTACACGTGTTTGTGTACACGAGCAGGCTGTTCCTTTGATCGGATCAACTGGAACCCTCGACGTCGCTTACGACGGAGTGCCAACAACAATACACATTCTGAGGCAAATGTAAAACTAGTCGTGCAGTCAAGTTTTAAAGTTAGAGGGATCAAGCACATAAAAAAAAAAAAAGGTTCTGGGACGCATACGAAACAACTTTTAACTCATTTTCCATATTGTGCAAAATATTTCATTAGTTATAATATACGTAATAGTATTGTACGCTCATTAATTTCATGTTTCAGTGACGATGTCATTATGTACGAAACATGCAACTAATGGTGTAGGTGTGATGTGAAAAACATGAATTTCCACAGGATCGTCCAGTGTTGAGAGATTATGATGTTAAGGTCATTTTTTTGGTTCTTCAGATGTCAACGGCCACCAACACATCAAAGGAGATTGAGCAGACAGCTCAAAAATACGGCAGGTTTGGTCAAATAAAGTAATGTCTCCAGAAAGTTCTTCTGAGGCCATGCGATTAACAAAAAAAGAAAGCAAATGTTGAACTTTTATTGCACAAAATAATCTAAGAGTTAAAAAGCAAAATTGTTGAAACGGTGCCAATTTTGAAAAAATGTGCTTGGTGGGGAGGGGGTTGGCGAAGTCGTTCCCCTATTAACTCTGCTACCGTGTAAAGCATTTCTTGATTTGTTTTGCTTACCTTTGTACAGGGTCCTTACTATCTTGATCTTCAGCATCATTCCTGGAATGTGTTCAGTATACCTTGTTTGATCCATTGCAAGTCAGCCAAAAAAGACATTAAAATGATGATAATGGTGATGATGATGATTATCTTTTTTCGACTTCAGTCTTAATTTGTTTGTTTGTAGCTTGTTTTTGTGGTTTGGTTTGTTGCTGTTTTCTATTGTTTATCGTAATCTAAGTCCTGAACTTAACATCCAATAGACTAAATGGCCTGCAGCAACATAATCTCTCTTTTTTTTTTTTCATATTTTTTTGTAAGTTCTTGTTTAACGCATGAATTACATTGCTTTGGTAACGGATGTTAATAGTTAGCTATGAGATAATGAGGAGTATTCTGCCTTCATCATCAGATAATCTACCACATTACATACGTAATCAATATTAGTAATAAGGATTTAACATTGCACTTCCTCAATGTCACTTCATTGTGAAATACATCTTTTGGATTTCGTCTGTGTGTTCGCTGGAGCTGTGGATAAATTCTGTGAAGTAATGTCACAAAATCTATCACTGCATTGCTGCACATGCAAGCATGTGCAACGATACAGAACCTAGAATGGTGTGCATCTGCTGAGGAGCTCTGCATTATTTGTCTTTTACCATGGTATAATGCAGAATCACGAGCCGAGTGAGTGTTGCGAATAATTATCTAATTGCTAACTGATTTCCTAATGTTTTTAGATTAGACAATAGTAGTCACGTCCTTTTGTTGTAGCTTGTTGATGTTGTGTTTTAAAGGTGTGATTAGGTAGAAACAGATAGGGGTGTGTGTGTGTGTGTAGTAGGTAATTTTTTGAGTACATATGTTGAGTGTATGTGAATGTATGTGAGTATAGATGTATGTATATTATATGCTTACATGCACACATGTGTATAGGTATGTGTGGTACAAGTAATGTTGATCATATGACTGAGGAGTGTGCAAAAACAAACAAAAAAATCAAAACAAAAAAACAAAAACTCTAACCCCTATACCTCCTACCATAACCCCCCCCTTCCCTCAAAAAAAGTACTCAATGCATTTAGAGGCAGATTGGGTTATAGTTGAAAGGTTACTTAGGTCTTGCAAGAGGTTTCATCTGGAGAACAGCAATAGTTGATTGCAGACTCCTCAGGGTAGAGGATGCAACTGAGAAATGAGGTTTTACTTTGTGGGTTGGTTTCATTTGTGTGTGTGCATGTGCATGTGTGTGTGTGGGGGGGGGGGGGAGCATGAATGCTAGGAGGAGGAGGAGGAAGAAATAGAATGAGTTATTGGGTAGAGTAGCATATACAAGGTCCTCCTGCAATGTCATCTGAATCGATTGCTATATAAGTCATGATGATGATGATGGCCATTGTTTTAACATCCACTTTTCCATGCCTGTATGGGTTGGATGGAATTTGTTTGGGCAGATTTTTTTTGTACGGCTGGCTGCCCTTCTTTTTGTCAACTCTGACTTGTTCCCAAATAAGGTAACATTTTACCAAGACATAACATGTTTTCATGTCTGAAGCAAAGGGCACTTGCTTACAGCTATTACATGATTCCAAGGCAAGGAGAGAGTACACCCCCACCACACACATACACATAATGAGCTTCTTTTAGTTTCCTTCTATCAAATCCACTCACAAGGCTTTGGTTGGTTCAGAGCTATAATAGAAGACACTTCACTGAAATGCCACACGGTGGGACTGAACCAGAAAGCCATGTGGTTAGGAGACAAAGTTCTTCACCATGTAGCCATGCCAGATGTAAAGGGAGCATACACATTATATATATATATATATATATATATATATATATATATATATATACATACAGTTGTATTTTCTACATAAACAGCCCAACACACCAAGAACTTTATAAACATACAAGCATATAAACTTTGAAAATATGCACACATGCATGCATAGAAGCACACACATACATATACATAGGAACACACAGACATGTATAAAAACAGATGGGTGCATGTATAGACACACAGACATATGCATAGATACACAAACAGGTGTGTACATAAAAGTACATGCATGCTCATACATGCAAACATAGAAAAATATGTAGACACATGCATAAAGACACGTGTAGCATGCATAGAAACACTCATGCACAGATGCATACACGGAAAGACCTACACACAGACACATACATAGAAATATATACAGACACATACTTAAAAATACACAGATGCATTCATAGAAGCACACACCTTGCACTATTCTGTGTATTAAGAAATCAATTTGCATTAGGTTGTAAATTGTTAATTAGGTTATAAATTGTTAATTACTATTTGGTGATGGATTTCATTGAATGTTTACATTTACAACAAAGCCGACGTTATGACTATAACAGTCTCTTGTCTTCATGTCGGCACACACTTTGCTGTGTTGTGGAGAGGCTTTCTTTGCAACCATGTGGTATTAGGTTCTGTCCCGCAGTGTGGCATTTTGGGCAGTGTCTTCTACTATAGCCCCTGGCCAATCAAAGCCTTACAAGTGGATTTGGTAGGTGGAAACTGAGAGAAACCTAGCCTATATATATATATATATATATATATATATATATATATATGTGTGTGCGTCTCTCTCTCTCTCTCTCTCTCTCTCTCTCTCTCTCTCATAATAATAATAATAATAATAATAATAATAATAATAAACACGAAATTCTGTCTGTCCATCTGGAACCCTTGTATCTCAGTCTACATTTGCTCTACATAGGCATATTATGTTTTTGGAATCAGGATGATCCCGAGATTGAAAATCTGCCCTTCATTTGGTTCTTGAACATCCAGCATTGGGATCAGGTCTGGACGAGGATTTGTTATATACTGACAGTTGAAAATTAAAATTTTTAAATAATTCCAAAAATTTGTAGATTTACGAGTTTTTGATTTAAACTGAATTTAAAGTAATACCATATTGGCAGGGTACCAATAAATGCTTTATTATTTTTGTTCTCCTTAGTTTTGGGCTACAGGCCCAATTAGTCCTCTGCAGGAGCTAGCTTATAATGATGGGTGTCTATTCACTAGATGGGCATGACCACTGCTGACAGGTAACATCAGCAATGTTCGTGCACGAATTTAAAGCCAAGTGTGGCTTGCACCACATTGCAACCACTCTCACTGGCAATGCCCAGGTGCCCAGAGACCAGTGAAGTGCAAGATATCCGGCTCAGTAGAGTAGTGTGTTTTATGTCTGAGTTAGCTTTCTCTTAGAAGGGGATGCCTTAACAAAGACCAGGGTTCCCTCACTCCTTGGGGGCTTACTGTGCTCTCAGGCACCAGCCTCAATAATTCTGTCCCAGCTCCCTTGTGCTAGTTAGCTTATAGCTGAGACCCTAACAAGTACTACTTCTCTGGGTCAGAATAGGCCTGGGTGTAATAGTGGCTACAAGGTAGTTCCACATTCTGGAACTCCTGGACCAAAACTCCACTGCTGGATGCAGTTTAAAGTCATACACGTGTGTGTGTGTGTGTGTGTGTGTGTTGGTATGGGTGGTGATGATGATGATGATGAGAGTGATTATAACTTGCACAATTGCTTCTCTGTTTACCAGGTAAAGTATGGTAGTACAGCATGATTGCACAGCTCCACCACAAGACTCTACGTTTCAAAAATAATACTCCTGAATCCTCTTTCTGTCTCAGATAGTTGAAGATTTCTTGGTAGCTAATGGCAGTGCCATTCCATATTCTGGGACTACATCATCATCATCATCATCATCATCATCATTAACGCCTGTTTTCCATGCTGGCATGGGTTGGATGGTTTGACATGGAGTTGGCTAGCAGGGAGCTGTCCAGACTCCAACTGTCTGTTGTGATACGGTTTCTATGGATGGTTGCCCTTCCTAACACCAATCACTTAACAGAGTGTACTGGATGCTCTTTACATATCACTGTGACAGGTGTGTTTATGCAGCCCTGGCATGGGTGCTTTTTATGAATAGATATATATACACAGACATGCAGGAAGTAAATAAACACCTTTAATTTTCAAAATCTTTTATTTGATATTAATTGGTTGAAGGAGAGGTTTTCTTCTAGTTGCTCGTCCATAATACCCAAGCTTATGCAGATATGTAACACACATTCTTGGACTAACTTCTAACTCTTTTGCAATGCCAGAAGCTTTCGAACGGGGTTCGTTGTCCACAATTCTCTTCAAACTGTGAAGCTTCCTTTCTGAGGGCTCAGGTCAGCCAGGACGAGAATCTGTTGATTCTTTTCCATGGCTTTTGAATTGCACTATAATTCTATTAACAGTAGCAAGAGGAATTTGAAGATTTTCAGCAATTTTTCGCTGGCTAAGACCACCCTCAGATTGCCCAACAATACGACCTCTTTGAAAATCTGACAGTTCTGCTGAATTTTTTGTGCGTGGCATGGTTACTCTTCGCAAATGTTTAATATAATGGCACCTGGAATGAAAAAGAATAATTACATTGAAAATTCTACACTGCTGGAAACATATTGAGACGCTTAGATCAGAAATTTTGAAAATTAAATTTGTCTATTTACTTCCTGTATGTATGTGTATATATATGTATATACAAATACACAATATATTTACTATGTGTATATTCCCTATTTATTTTCAGAACAATGTATCCGACTTCGAGACATTATTTTTCACAAAATTGGAGAAGATTGGGTGTTCTTAGCTTTATTAGGAATTATAATGGCCTTGATGAGTTTTACAATGGATTACGTCATTGAAAAATGCCAGGAAGGTGAGCCTGTGTTTACTGTTTTCAACCTTTTGCCTTTAAGAAATACATCAATATTTATGTTGTCATTGTCAAATAATATTGAGGAAGATTCATCTTCAATAGAACCTTAAATCATCCTTAGTTTGTTTTGTGCATATTTTTTATCATTGTTTTTTTGTCTTGCTCTTGATTTTCCTTTTCTTTTTTTCTTTCTCTTTTTGATTTTCCTTTTCTTTTTTTCTTTCTCTTTTTGATTTTTATATTTCTACTTTTTTTTATGTGGAAAACGTGGAGGGGACAAGTGGAAGAGGAGATTGGGAGGGTTGGCTTGAGGAGGGAGGACGGCAAACCCCGGTCAAGGTGCTGTGAGAGTGGTTACTGAAAGAGTGAGATAGATTCAGTCACCCCTGTTAACAATCGATTCATCAAGTTTTTTTTTATTGATTTTATTGTTGCTTATCCCAAGATACCATGCAGTGAGATTGAACTTGAAACTGCATGTTTGCAAAGTTAGCTTCTTAACCATACAGTCATGCCTGTATCATATATCATTGTTTTTTATTCTGATTTTAGAATAGTTTTGTGTGATATGAGGGAGATTTGGTTGCTATTTCTAGCAAGTTGAGTAACCATGTAGAGGCTTCCACATTATTTTAATATTTTTAATGTCAGTGCCTTTTATGTAGTTATAAAGCCTGATGCGTTAAATATAACCAACTCCTTGTGGCTGTGTGGTTAGCACTGTGAGGTTAGAACAAAGTTCTAACCACTTTGTTTCCCGACCACATGGTTTCAGGTTCAGTCCCTCTGTATGGCACCTTGGGCAAATATTTTCAACTAAGCCCAGCGAGTGGATTTGGTAGACAGAAACTGAAAGAAGCCTGATATATATATGTGTGTGTAAGTGTCTGTGTGTACTTGTGTATTCGTGTGTATATATATATATATGTATGAGTGTGTATAATGTATATATCTATATTTGTGCCTGGTGTTGGTTTGTTTATAATTCCTGTAACTTAGTGGTTCAGCCAAAGAGAGCAGTAATAGGGTAACAGGCTTGAAATAAAATAAGTTCTGGAGTTGATTTGTTTGACTGGATACATCAAGGCAGTGCCCCAGCATGGTCACAGTCCAATGACTGGAACAAATAAAACAGGGGAGTTAAGATACTCTTTACACTTAGTGAACATGTTGTGTTTTCCAGTGATCTGTTTGGATGTAATTCACATCTTCAAAATTGTATAAACCATTTATGCTTATTACTAATCTTTCCTATACACAACGAAGACTTTAATTAGTTTTAAGTTTTCCCCTGAGTTTATCAAGTGCAAAGTGAGTGCATTAGAACTTTTGGCAGACTGACTGTGGTGCTTAAAAAGTACATTGCATGGCTGTATTGAAACTGCTTGTCAAGGCCACAACTTCTGGCATTGAACTTCAGATGTGGAAGCTAAGAGTTGTTTACTCATCTGTTGTTAGAAAATAACTACAATACCTAACATGACATTGAATGGAATGTAAAAACCTCTAAGTAGTCACACAGCTTGCAAGAAATAACAGTTAAATCTACCTTGAAGCAGGCATTACTACCTTCAGTAAAGAAGGTTACATTGAACTAAGTGGGTGCAAAATGATTTGCTTAATCACATAGCAATTTGTCAGGATTTGAACCAAGGACATCTGTTTGTTTTACATCTGTTTATCCATACTAACATGGATTAGATGAATACATTACTGAGGCATTGTCTTATAACTGAATGCCCTCCTTGTTGCTAACCCTTAATTGTTTTTCAAGTAAGGGATTGAGGGGAGCAGAGCATTTTAAGTATCCTGCTGTTTCTGACATTTGACAACTGTGCTGCATTCTTTTATTGGCTCCAGAGATATAAAAGTACAAAGCAGAATCAATCTAGATGGTATTTGAAGTGTGGACATAAACAGGTTCAATGGGGAGGTTGAGTTCATAATTTATAGCTGTAGACTGTGGGAACACTGAATGGTTTGTTAGTTTACTGTGCTGAACTGTAAACTTTCACCCTTTAGCATTTAAGCCAGCCATATCCGGTCCATATGTTCTACCTGTTTTATATCCAAAGTGACCAGATCCAGCCTCTTACACATGCCTTATAATGTCATTCTAAAAATCGACAATTACATCATCAAAGTCTTGAAGCTAAAAGATAATGCATGATTAATTCCAAACAATGTGAATAAATAAGGATTACATTTAACAGATTAATCCGAATGCTTGGGGATTAAATGGGGTGTGGAGAAAACACTGAAGGGGAAATCATTTAAATGTACCTTGCATGGGGAACAATATATGATGTTATTGTTGTTGTTGCTTAGTCTCAGCTTAGTCCTGATCAAGAGAATTTATGATAAAATACCTTCCAACCAAGACCATCCCGTCCATCTTTTTCTTGTAAAGTGCGTATCAATCATCACCATCATCATCATCGTTTAACATCTATTTTCCATGCTGGCATGGGTTGGATGGTTTGACATAGAGCTGGGCAGCCGGGCAGCTGTCCAGGCTCCAGTTGTCTGTTGTGGCATGGTATCTGTGGCTTGATGCCCTACCTAATGCCAACCATTTCACAGAGTATGCTGGGTGCTTTTTATGTCCCACTGGCACAAGTGCATTTATGCAGCACTGGCACAAGTGCTTGTTATGTGACACTAGCACCTGAAGGGACAACCTGCATATGTGGAAGACAGCGATTTTACTTAGTTTGACATGTTTTATCAAGTACAGCAAATCACCACATCTCCTGGTCCCTAGTCATTTCCTCAGTCCAAAGATCCTTCCTCACCACTTTGTCCCACATCTTCCTAGGATTACCCCTTCCACAGGTTCCCTCCACAATTAGAGCTTGGCCCTTCTTTATGAAGCTGTCCTTGGCCCTCTACTTTTCAAGATAATATGATGTTGATTTGAGGAAGATTTGAGTGCTGTTTCTAGCAGGTGGAGTAACTTGGTAAATCCAGGGTTTGGCAAACGTTTTTGGAAGTGGGTTGGATTAGAGAGGTCTTTGTACACCCAAAACGAATATAAAAAAAATGGGAAATGTTTCCCTGATCATATAAGACCATGGAAACAACTTTTGCTTTTGAAATAATTATTTTTTCATTATAGAATTATCTTCATAAAGTTCCATGTAATACCTATCAATGAAAACTATGGAATTCTCTGGGGAAGGGCACTAGATATGGTCAAATTGGGGTTAGTCTTTCATGCCCTTTCATTTAAGAAGGTGAAAACATTTAATGCTTAAAATTATTGCATGTTGGGAAACTTGCAATATTCTTCATCAAATAGGGGGTCTCAATCTCTGTCTCTCCTCTCCCTTTTCCTTCCCTCCCCCCCTCTCTCTCTTTCTCTCACTTTTGTGCCAACAGGTGCAGGTGTGACTGTGTGGCTAGAAGTTTGCTTCTGGGTTCACTTCCATTGCATGATGCCATGGGCAAGTGTCTTCTACTATAACTCTAGGCAGTTCAAAGCCTTGTGATTGGATTTAGTTAGCTAAAACTGAAAGAAGCTTGTCGTACAAATTTGGTCACCCAAGGATGCACATGTATGCAGTTACTGTTGAACCATATTAATGCAGTATTACGTATAATTTATATAACATTCAGCAATTAACAACTGATAATGATGCTTTGAAACAACTGTAGTAAAGTCTCTAGAATCCATCTCCTCATATTAAAATTTGTATGTGTGTATATATATATATATATGAAACGTTAAAGACTTTCTCTATTCCCGAGCGTTAAACTAATACATCCTTTTGTTGTTTACACCACCTGTCCTCGTCTGTTGTTGTCTTTTCGTAAATTCTCCCATATATATATATATATATATATATATATTCCCTTTTACTCTTTTACTTGTTTCAGTCATTTGACTGCGGCCATGCTGGAGCACCGCCTTTAGTCGAGCAAATCAACCCCGGGACTTATTCTTTGTAAGCCTAGTACTTATTTTATCGGTCTCTTTTGCCGAACTGCTAAGTGACGGGGACATAAACACACCAGCATCGGTTGTCAAGCAATGCTTGGGGGACAAACACAGACACACAAACACATACACACACATATATATATACATATATACGAGGTACTCAAAAGTGGCCCTTGCATTAGGTGGCAAAACTTAGCTGCCTCAGGTGAAGAGAGTGTTGAAAGATATATATATATATATATATATATATATATATATATATATCCTTTAAGTTTGTTTATGGGAAACTTTTTGAATATACATATAAAAGCTCCTATTTTATTATGCCAGCTACAGCCTAATGAGCTGTGGAGTGCTCAGCCACTTGCACGTTAATTTCACGAGCAGGCTGTTCTGTTGATCGCATCAACTGGAACCCTCGACGGCGTAAGCGACGGAGTGCCAACAACAACAACAATAAAATATAGATACAGAAAACAAATCTTTTTTTGCTGTATGCAGTGTCACATATTCAATGCTGTTGGCTGGTCAAATGAAATCTGGCTACAAACTGGAACTAACCCCTGAGCTCTAAATTCCCAACCTGCAATATAATGGATCCTTCATTGGCTTACTACATGAAGCTCCATGAAATTATAGTTTTCAGTAGGCCATGCCGTTCCAATCAGTAACTTTTTTTTTGTCATTTTTTGTATTACAACTATTAGTTGTCTGTTTGCTATAGGTTTGCCTCTTTCATCACAGATAGCTTAGCACTACATAATCACTGTCAAACTAATTAATTGACTAATTGATGTGCTCTTATGCGTCAGAGAGGTGGAGGACTAGAATCATCGATATTGTCATCATCAATAACAACAACAAACAAGATATGAATATCTTTTATCTTTTACATGTTTCAGTTATTCAACTGTGGTTGTGCTGGGGCACCGCTGCCTTGAAGAATTTTTAGCCAGATAGATCAGCCCCAGTACATTTTTCTGATCTGCTAAGTTATGGGGACATAAACACATCAATACCAGTTGTCGAGCTATGGTTGGGTACAAAGATGAATATAACACACACACACACATATGTACGATGGGCTTCTTTCAGTTTCTGTCTACCAAGGCTTTGGTTGGCCTCAGGCTGTAGTAGAAGATACTTGCCCAAGATGCTATGCAGTGAGACTGAACCCAGAACCATGTGGTTGGGAAGCAAGCTTCTTACCACACAGCCACGCCTGTGCTTATAAGTACTTTCCGTCAATAAAAAAATCTCTGTGCGACCAATTCAACTAGAAAAGCATTGAATTAAGACCATATTGACACAAATCTTTTTTGCACATCTCTGATCCCTCTCTCTCTCTCTCTCTCTCTCTCTCTCTCTCTTTCTCTCTTGTCTGTTCCCATCTTTCACCACTTCATCTCTCCCTACTCATCCCCATCACTGCCACCGCCACCATCAATCATCAATATTTAATCTATTGACCATTTGTGTAAATGGTGCGAGTTGCTGTTGACACATCCTATTTATTAATTAATCTTATTAGATTTGACCATATTTCGTTTGTTTGTTTGTTTATCTTATATATTTATGTAGTTAATTATATATATGCATGTGTGTGTGTGTTATGCATTGTGTATGATTGATTTTATTCTGAGCTAAAAAGCAAAGAAATGCTGAATACACCCTCATGTTAGAAGCGTGTAGAGTTTGCTGTATTTGTCAGTTATATACATAAAGTATACATCCATCCATCCATCCATGCATTATATGTATGGGTGTATATGTATTATCATCATGTGTATGATATGGATGTGTGTTAGTGTGTAAACACAACTCTCCACACACACATGTATTTGTGTGTGTGTGTGTATATATATATATATATATATATATATATATATATATGCCAGAGTAAGCACATAAATACAAAACAAGGTGGAAAAAATAGTACTTGAATACCAGAGGTAGAGTAATATGCTTTATTGAAAAGCAGCAAACATAACAGAAAAACTGTTACTCAGAGTTTCACGTTCCTGTTCATTGGACAGTTTTGTTTAGAATTTTTTTTGTGATATTTTTGCTGCTTTTCAATAAAGTATATATATATATAAAGCAGTTGTATACTGTCAACTTAATGTGACAGTCCCAATAAGGGAATCATACTACTGCTATTTAGCCCTAGGAAGCTGGACCGCTTCCTGTTGGCCTTGACACATTTCCTGTGTCCTTATATTTGTGAGGGGATATATATATATATATATATATATATATATATATATATATATATATATATATATATATGTGTATATATATATATATATATATATATACACACACATATATACACAATCACAAATTCTGTCTCCTTCATACTTTCCCCTTTTCGTTCTCTCACCCTCTCACTTCTATTCTAGCCTTTCTACTTACTGCTTTTTTCTTTCTCCCTCTTGTATTCCTAGCCATTCCTCCTTCCCCTTCATCCACTTCCCCCCTTTTTTCTCTATCACTCCCTCTCCCTGCTCTCTTTCTCTCCTGCTTGCTGTTGTCACATGACCAGCGGCCAGTTCCTCTTTGTCTTCCTTTCTTAGACTGGTCCCTTAGCTCACCAGTTGCAAATTCTCTCTCTCTCCGCTCTTCATCCTTCAAGACATCTTCTAAGTGCTACCCACTGTTCTCTTCTCTTGGCCCCAAGGTCGCATTTTGTTCGACTGTTCGTCCTCGTACATTGTCCTAAATCACACTCTGTGTCATTTCGCTTGTTTTGTATTGTTTGCTCTTGTCTCTAATTCTACGCAAGAAAACATTTTTTTTGTGGGCACCGTCAACTGGGAAGCACTCAGTCTTATTGTTAAAGGTGCGAAACTGAACAGTACCGTTGGTCGATAACTGATGAAGAATTATAGACCTTCTGGTTGTCTCCTGTTCATTTTTACATTTAGTATATGTTACGTTGTTTGTTTATACATTTTTTTCATTTATATATGTATGCGTGCGTGTATTTATGTGTATGATCATTATGCCGAGGTGGATTTTGTCATTCCTCCTTACAGAGTTGATGAAATAAGTACCAGTTAAGTAACAGGGTCGATGTAATTGACTTACTCCCTCCTCTGAAATTGCTGGCCTTCTGCCAAAAGCTGTTATTAAGGCATCGAACTGGCAGAATTGCTAACGTGTCAAACAAAATGCTTAGAAGCATTGAGTTCAAATTTCACTGAGGTTGACTTTGCCTTTCACCCTTTTGGGATTGATCAAATAAGTACCAGTTGGATGCTGGGTTGATGTAATTGATTTATTTCCTCTCCTGAACTTGCTGGCCTTGTGCTAAAACTTGAAACTATTACTATTGGCATTGGTGTTGGTGATGGTGCCACTTAAAAGGCACTGGTGATGGTGCCACCTAAAAGGCATTGGTGATAGTGTCACCTAAAAGGCATTGGTGATAGTGTCACCTAAAAGGCATTGGTGATGGTGCCATTTAAAAGGAACTGGTGTTGAAGCCATGCAAAAGGCACTGGTGATGGTACCATGTGGAAGGCACTGGTGATGGTACCATGTGGAAGGCACTGGTGATGGTACCATGTGGAAGGCATTGGTGATGGTACCATGTGGAAGGCATTGGTGATGGTGCCATGTAAAAAGTACTTGTGATGGTGTCATCTAAAAAAGCACCCAGTATACTCTATAAAGTGGTTGGCATTAGGAAGGGCATCCAGCTGTAGGAAGCAAGCCAAAAACAGACTCTGGAACCAAGTGTGGGAGCCTCTGGCCTTGCCCGTTCCTGTCAAGTTGTCAACCCATGCCAGCATGGAAAACAGTTGCTAAATGATGATGATACTGATGTTTGTCACTATTATTATTATTATTATTATTATTATTATTATTATTATTATTATCATATTTTAAAAGGATTGACGTAACTCTTCGTATTGTCTATTATTATTATTATAATTATTATTATTATTATTATTAATAATATGTTTTTTTCAATCTTTTCCAGCAAAAATCTGGCTCTTTGAAGAGCTGTCCTTCTCTTTAGCATTACAGTTTGTGGCCTGGGTCACGTACTCATTAATGTTCATTCTCTTTGCTACCGGCTTTACACACCTTGTCTCGCCTCAGGCAATAGGTAAGTGTCAAGTTCTCTTCCCTTAGCCCTCGCCTATTTTGATTTTCTTATAAACACACTTGTACACACATATTTTGTTTTTTATTTATGGTGAGCTTCTGAATAGCACAGCCAGTCATTGAACACTGATGGAAATATCATAAGAGAGACTTGTGTCTTGTGTCAGTTCGCAGCATCTATTCTTCTGGTCTCTGTGGCTGAAGAGGAGGAGGAGATAATCACTCCAAAATGCATGTCTCCTACAGCTTGGCTAAGGAAAGCTGTGTGCTGATGTGGTGCATTTACACCTATATGTCTGCTGTGAGAAATTTTCTCCATCCCAAAATACAGTGAATCTTAGAGGTTCGAATCTGCCTCAAGCATATTTGAACTTTTTGTATTTGCACCTATTTTGTACCCTTATTCTTTACACGTATGGGTGCTGGCATAGCTGCATGCTTAATGCATGTTTCCTACCAGGTGGCTCCTTAAGCATCAGGCCTCTCCTTCTATAACCTTCGGTTAACAAATGCCCTGTGAGTAAAATTTAGTTGATGGAAACTGCACGGAAGCCCATTGTTATATCTGTGTGGTGTTTGTATTGTTGTTGTTTAGCCCTACATCAGACCTGATTGAGTAGACCTATGGTCAAAGACCTATGGTCAAAGACCTATGGTCAAAGACCTATGGTCAAAGACCTATGGTCAAAGACCTATTGGTCATAATCATTCTATCATTTTGTATATCATTTTGTCTATATTGGTGGCTATTTCCTTCTGTTTTTATTTTTCTTAAGATAGTAGAGTATGACTGGAGGTGTTTCTAGCAAATTGGTGAACTCAGCATGCAAAAACTTTAAAGCAAAGATTTTAAAAAGGCCTACATTTCATGGATTCACTAGGAACACTGAGTTATGGGCATGATCTTCAGCTGTTCTGGTTATCGAAAACTTTATTGATAACCATAGAGTAGTCAACTACTTTGAAATAATAGAAAACATGTTCCCCAATAATGATTTCCTTAATTGGATGGTCTCAGTCTTATTTTTCTCTCATGTTTCTTTCTCAGGTTCTGGAATTCCAGAGATGAAAACCATTCTTCGAGGTGTTGTCCTAAAGGAATATCTTACTTTCCGTACACTGGTTGCCAAAATTGTTGGCCTCTGTTCATCACTGGGTAGCACATTGCCCCTGGGTAAAGAGGTAATTCAGTCAAGTTTATTTATTTATTTTGTTTTGGTTCAAAAATGGGAAATTCGAACCAAGTCTATGGAACTGAATGAACTTTGGAACTTGTGAGATGATAGCGATGATGATGGTGGCGGATGCTGTCCTGTTTGTAGTGACTGGGGTGGTTAAGATGGTGGTGGTCATGATAGTGATGATGATGATCGTGATGATGATGGTGCTGTTAAACACTTTGCCTGGCATGCTAGCAATTCTGCCAGCTTACCACCTTTGTGTGGGAGATGGTATTGAGAAGTGGATTTGTTTGATTGTCTACTAGATATCAATTTGATGTCAGTGATCAGTAATAATTGATAAGCAACATTAACAAGCATTAATAATTTAACTATTTCAGATTATTAACCTAATTTTCTTTTGTGAGCTTGTGCGTTCTAGTTTCCTGCACTATTTTAATTAATCTAATTCCTAATTGTCTTAATGTTCCCCTCTACCTACATATACATGCTTCTTATTTCTTTATTGCCCACAAGGGGCTAAACATAGAGGGGACAAACAAGAACAGACAAAGGGAATAAGTCGATTACATCGACCCCAGTGCGTAACTGGTACTTAATTTATTGACCCCAAAAGGACGAAAGGCAAAGTCAACCTTGGCGGAATTTGAACTCAGAACGTAACAGCAGATGAAATATCGTTAAGCATTTCGCCTGGCGTGCTAAAGTTTCTGCCAGCTTACCACCTTAGAAACATATACATGTTTCTATAAACTCTTTTTGGATTTGGAACCCTTTTTTTATACGATATTTCAACGCACTTGACCTCTTTTCTGCTGGGAAAATTGACACTGTTTTGAATTAATCATGACTTACCTCATATCTTTGAGATTTTGATGATGTGATTGTTTATTTTTAGAATGACATTGCAGGGTAGGTATGAGACGCTGAATCTGGCCAGTTTGAACATAAAAGAAAGTAGAATATTTGGGTTGAATATGGCCAGTTTAAATGTTAAAAGTTTAAGTGTCTACAAAATCATCATCATTTAACATCCGTTTTCTGTGCTGACATGCATTGGATTGTTTAACTGGAACTGGCAAATTAGAGAGCTGCACTAGGTTCTGTTGCCTGCTTTGGCACTATTTCTTTGGCTGGAAGCCCTTCCCAACACCAAACCACTTTGCAGAGTGTACTGGGTGATTTTTACGTGGCATCAACAGCAGTGAGGTTATTAAGTAACTTACAAGACATGACCCTCTCAGTGGAGTAGGGAAAGAGTATTGAGGCACACAAAAGGGGACCCTTGCAACCTGGCTGCCTCAGGTGAGGAGAGCGGGGAAAGAGAGAAGATGAAGAAGTGTTGGGGAGTGGGGTAGCATGAGTGAGTGGACTGGGTGCTTTTTATGTGGCACCGACAGCAGTGAAGTCATAGAGTTACTTACAAGACATGACCCCCTCAACGGAGTAGGGAAAGAGTTTTGAGGTACTCAAAAGGGACCCTTGCATTAGAAGGCAAAACTTGGCTGCCTCAGGTGAGGAGAGCATAGAGAAAGAGAAGATGGTGAAGAAGTGATGGGGTGGTAGGTGGCAAGGGTGAGTGGACTGGGTATTGGAGAGGGTGGTGAATGTAAAAAAAATATCACAATCAACTGAATTTGTTAAAATAGATTTAATACATCAATTTAATACATTATGGATTCAGATAACTTAGCCCATTTTTAGCCCATTGGTTACATATGATAATGTACTGCATACACTTCATGCAGTTAACCCAGTTGTGGTCTCATAGATATACAGTAATGTACTGCATTGACCTCAGCCAGTTAACCTGATTGTTGACCTAGACAATATTGTCTCTTCCTCTTTACTAGTTATCGCAGTTGTAGTCATCAGCTGCACTCACTTCACTTAATTAACCCATTTAGTTTTTAATTAGGTCACTATGAGATCTCTATATGTCTTGCCTTAACATCTCTGATTGTAAAGTCAGTGCTACAGCATGGTCTTTGATGTGGTGGCGAAGACAATTTTAAGAATATAAGAGCTAAAGTAAGATAAAAAATACAACTAAATTGTCTTTGAGATTTGAACTCAATACCTTCATACTCTGGGCTAGAAGTCATTAAGTACTTGGTCTTGTTGCTTTTATTTTCGTCATAATTTCTCAGATTTGTGTTAAGAATTTGAGGGAAAATTGTGTGGGATGAAATATCTGGCAGAAATGATAAGATAAATGCTAGAGTTTAAAGAAACTAGGGTTAGTCAATGTCAGCAAAAACAAAACTAAATAAAAATTCATAAGCTAAAATATTTGAGTAAGAAATGAAATTTGTGCTGTGGAAATGAACTTATTAAACAAACAAGTTTGTTTTGTGAGATTTGAGTTTAGTATTGTAAGTTTCAGAGAGAAACATTGGGTTTGAATGTTGGGAAAAAATAGTAGTTTTTGTGTCCTGGTTATGGTGTTAAATTGCTTCTGATAGCAGGACCCTGGTTTTGGAGTTCCTGGGTTTTGAAGAGCGTAGAACCACCTTTTAGACAGTATTGTTTCCAGGTCACCCTGCCATGGGTTAAATAGCATGTAACTAACCACTCATGAGATGCAGCATGGTGAATGTGAACTATTTCAGCAAATGAGTCTTGTTGAATCAATAGCGAACATCCATAGATGCTGAGCAGATGAACAGACAAGAAATTGTCAACAGCCAGGATCAACCGGTTCAGTTAGCAAACCACTGCTGTCATCTGTAGCTGGGGTGTTTGCTGGTGAGATATTCCAGCTAATGGAAAAAACAATGTGATTAAAACCCAAACCAAACATGGAAGTTTTATGGCAAAATATCTCATGAAAGTTCTGTGGCAAACATTCCATAAATATTCTATGGTAAACACATAACCTTTGTCAAGGAAGTCACCAAAATTGTTCATTGACTTCATGGTATGGGTAGGGGGAAGATACGTGTTGAAAGATGGGATGGTTACACACACTCACACACACACATTGTCTTGTAAGGTTTAAGGTTTTCACTGCAATACTTTAGCACAAGAAACAAATATTTACATCTTCCAATTTCCATATGTCTTATTTGGTTGCAAATTGTATATATATATATATATGTATTACTTCTTTTTCTTCTTTTAGGGTCCATTTGTACACATAGCAAGTATAGTTGCTACACTCCTAGGAAAGCTGGTTGGCTCTTTTCGTGGTATCTATGAAGTAAGTTCTTTGGTTTCATTTTAATCCAGCCACTAAACACAAACACAGCATTTGTTGTTTTTTACTCGTAGTTTTATACTCCATTCATTTTCTGATGTTATCGAATAGTCACATGGTGTGAAGGTGCACGGCTTAGTGGTTAAAGCTGTCACACTCTCAATTGTAAGATAGTAGTTTCGATTCCTGGGCTTGGTGGCATGTTGTGTTCCTGAGCAAAAACACTTCATTTCACATTCCAACTGTTCACTCATCTGTGAATGATTTCCAGCAATAGCTGAGGAAGTTAACCTTGTGATGGACTGATGAAGGGTCGTTCTTTATATTACTTCTGTTTTCCATTTGTCTCTCTCCTTGTTTGCGTATTGAACTTATTTGCTTTCGTATTTCATGTTGTTTACACACTCTTTCTTCCTGTTTCTGTTGTACCTGTAATTCAAAGGGTCCAGCCTTGTCACACACTTTGTCATGCTGAATCTCCCCGAGAACTACGTTGTGGGTACATGTGTCTGTGGAGTGCTCGGCCACTTACATGTTAATTTCACGAGCAGGCTCTTCTGTTGATTGGGTCCACTGGAACCCTCGTCGTCGTAACCGACAGAATGCCGCAATATATATCTATATATATGACAAATGAAAGAAACAGAAAATGTAATTCACGAGATTCTTTAATCACAATGATTGTTTCAACCCATCTTGAATGGGTCTCTCAGCTGGTTATGGTGCACCTTTCGGTGCAGATGTGTCTCATCAGGTGACTTTTCAAAAGACTTTTCAATATATTCGGTTTGGTTATACAGGATACTGTTATTTGCCTGTTGGAGATTGTCTATTGGCTATAACTACTTGTATATATATATATTTATAAATCCTCCAAAACAAAGGACATAAAAACAACAATGCAAGCATGTGGTACATGTAAAGTATTAGCACACGCTCAGGGAAGGAAAGAAAGGTGGTTTTACATTTCGAGCAAAGCTCTTCTTCAGAAACACGAGACAGAAGAAAGTCTAATAGAAAAGGAAGACAGAGAAAAAAAAAATCGCCAAGAAGATAGGTTGTATATATATATATATATATATATATATATTGCAAGCCAGGATGAACAACTGCCATGTCTAGCAGACAGGTATAACCAGTACTGATGAAGGTATATACCCAGAAACCAGCTACTCTGTTGGTCCTTGTCACTGCTAGATGGGAGCTGTTCATTCCCGGACACAGATAGCGTGTTGGTAACCAGCTGGAGGAGATGTGCTCCTGGGGTTAAAAAGAGTAGTAACACTGTTCTGTAGGAAACAATCTCAAGGTAGGAACAACCGTTATTTTTCTGTAGAGTTACTACTTGCATCTCATATAGAAATTTTAGAACTATGTGTGTGTGTGTGTGTGTGTGTGTGTGTATACATACATATTATTATTATTATTATTATTATTATTATTAAAGCTGCAAAAGCATCACAAAAATATCACAAAAAACTGGTACAGAGTTTCATGTTCCCGTTCATCTGCCAATTTAGATTGAGAAATATATACGTATATATATGTATGTCTAACAAAGGGGAACGTGAAACTCTGTGTAACAGTTTTTTGTGATGTCTTTGCAGCTTTGATAATGATAAAGCATATTGCTCTACCTCCAGCATTCGATTACTATTTTTTTCCCACCTTGTTTCACATTTATGTGCTTACTTTGTCATATATATATATATATATATATATATATATATATAAATATATATATTTAAAATTATAATACAGGGTATCAAGAGATACCACCACGCTGAAAAAATAGCAGTCAAATCCTGACTCTAAAACCACAATAAATGTCCGCATGGCACGATTAGCGAAGACGAAGACCAAATGAACCAGTAAAAATAAGATAATTCCAAATCCTGGATTTCTGGCTTTGCATAAATAATAATGCTCTGCCTTCATCAGTGGAATATACTCCAGTACATAAATACAAATACATGTATATAAACAGTATACTTACATATACGGACGCATATATACATATATATGCACGTATGCACACGACTAGCTTAAATAGCCCGCCTAAACAACCTTTCGTGCGATCCGGACAGGATATCAGCGCAGTAAATACACTGATAAAATTATATTTATATAAATAAGGATAAGAGCGATATTTAAAATATTGATCTTATCAAGTGGTCAGCATGGGAATAAAAACCATGGTTTCTATTCCCATGCTGACCACTTGATAAGATCAATATTTTAAATATCGATCTTATCCTTATTTATATAAATATAAATATATATATATATATATATATTTATGTATGTATGTATATGTATGTATGTATGTATATGTATATATATATATATATATATGTATGTATGTATATGTATATATATATATATATATATATATATATATATATATATATATATATATATATATATATGAGAAAGAGAAGGGCTGATAGTCAGTAGGTAAACTTATCAAAGGTTATCATTTAAATACTTAGAACATAATTCCAAACAGTGTGTGTGTGTGTAGTCTGACAGATAATAGATAAACTGATGAAAGGTTACTATTATGTAAGCATTTAAAAGATTGTTTCAGGTCGTGTTTATATGCATGCTTGCACACACACACACACACACACACACACACACACACACACACACCACATTTAGTTGAATCATGGGCATTCTCAAATGCCAGATGAAAAGTTCTTAAATGAAATAAATGTAAATATTCTAATATGTTTTACTTTTGTTTCATTCCACTTCATTTTATTTCCTTGGAAAATTTAAAGACTTTCTGTACTTCTATATAAATAAAATAAGAGACAATTCCTTCATTCCTTTTGACTAAACTTATTACCAACAGCATTTTATTCCTATGTATGTATGTGTTTGTTTGTATGTATGTATGTATGTCTATCTGTCTATCTGTCTGTCATTATTCAATTTTATTTTATGATTTCTTGCCAACAGAGAAAGAGCTGGTTTCTGACCTTGATTCAAAGCTTCTTTATTGGAATTTCAACACCAACAACAGAGTATTTTTGTATGTATATATATATATGTATGTATATGTGCAGATTAGTTTGTTTATGTTCCCTTAAGATAACAGCTCAATGAAAGGGACTGATTGAATGGGTATCAGCCTCAACTTGGTTGCAATCCAATTATTGAAACAATTAAAAGGCATATCAAAAATAAAAGATATTACCTTTAGTAAGGCAAGTGTACTTTAGAATAATCTAATCCTAGATATACTATGTCTGACAAAAAGGTAAAAAAAAGATGAGATGGTCATAACTGGAGCATCATTGATCACAGATCTGCTCAATCAGGTTTGACCAGGTACTATGCAATAAAAGCAACAACAGTTCCGAGCAAAATCGAAAGTGTGTTTATTTCAAAGTTTAGTGAACTAAATCCAGTGGAAATTGTGCCAACTTTTAAATTATTCTGAATTATCTATGGTAAGTGATTCTAAAATGTCAAGTACCATTTAACTTTCTAATTTTGTGACGGTGACCTTTCACAATGACCTCTTTGTTGTTGTGTGTAGTTATTGTTTTTTTTTTGTTTTGTTTTACCTTATTCTTTTTATTTTTCCTGTGGGATACATCTCCCACAACCTTTAAAACTTTCACAGTAGAATGGTAACACCTCTACCACCAAAGGTTCTGTGTACTTTTATGCGATTTCATTTGCTTAGATCTTGAGTCTTTAAATCAAATGTCAAGTTAGGGGTTCCAACAAGGTGCTGTTCTGATCTAACTTTCTGTTACTATTTTCTTTTTCCAACATAGAAGTCAACATAGTATATAGTGTAAACACGAAGATTAAGCATTCAAACATTGTCACTATCTTTCTAGATCCTGCTGCATTTCACATGGAATTTTTCATTCCACAAAATTGTTTTGGTGTATTAGTCAACCTACCTTTTTTATGGTTGTAAATTTTGGTCTGAAAAATTCAACTTGTATACTGGAATATGCAGTAGTTGTAGATGGAAACATACTGACTAAAAGACCACAGATCATTGTTGTAAAGATTGGTGCCGGATGATTTTATGATTCAGATATTGTCATCACTTGTTCCACTGATTGAAGTGTTGTTACCAGTTTTCAGGGGTTCTTTTGATCACACATTTGTTTCCTAAGAATTATATGATCTTAACATTAGTACCTGTTGAGTTTTTGATTGAAATAGTGTCACTAGGTAAGCTTATGAGCAAAACATTTTTAGCAAGGGATCTTATGAGCAAAACATTTTTAGCAAGGGATCTTATGAGCCTAAATTTATTTCCTGGAGATCGTATGATCTAAACATTGTTACCGGGGAAGATTAATCACAAAATCGTTACCTCTAAGTGACCATTCATCCTACTAAGTAGTGGCTCCTTGAATCATATCTTATTTTCTAAAAAAGACAGGATTGTCATGACTAGAACGCCTTTGCTCATAGGTTTGCTGAAATGGGATTGGCCTGGGGCTAAACAAAATCTAAACAACAAAATAATAATAATAATAATAATGATATAGAAGACCTACAAAAATCAACATTGCTTGGAACTGCAAGAATTCTTCACAAGGTTCTTGAAGCATGACCAGTAAACCAGTGTCACCTTAGTCTGTTGGCTGTGGACAAGCTGACACTTTCCATCATACCCAGCAAAATAAAGCTGAGAGATTTCATCAAATGATAATAATGATAATAATAATGGTTTCAGATTTTTCCACAAGGGCAGCAATTTTGGGGGATGGGGTGAGTTGATTACATTGACCCCAGTGTTCAACTGGTACTTATTTTATTGATCCCCATAAGGATGAAAGGCAAAGTCGACCTTGGTGGAATTTGATCTCAGAACGTAGCAACAGGTGAAATACTGCTAAGCATTTTATCCAGCACACTAATGATTCTGCCAGTTTGCCACCTTAATAATAATGATGATGATGATGATGATGATGATACTGCCAATTATTGTTGGGTCCTTGGGGATAGCATTAGAAGGCATCAAGGGGAATATAAAGGAAATCGGAATAGAGTAGAACTTTTACAAAAAGTTTGCCTCTTTGACATGGCCAGAATAATCAGGAAAGTATTAGACAGCTGAAAAGAACGGATAGCATGGCACCGTAGGCTGCAGGCGGCAAGCCTGCTATGCATTCAAAACTCCAGGTGTTCCAACAAAACCTGAGATAAAAAGAAAAGTAATAATGATGATGACAGTAATGATGTTTTCTCATTTCAGAATGAATCCCGCCGCTCTGAGATGTTAGCTGCAGCATGTGCTGTTGGTGTTGCTTGCACATTTGCTGCACCAATTGGAGGTGAGTACTTTGTTGTTGTAGTTAAGCCTTGGTCATCCTTGACCTAGTAGGCCTATGGTCAAAAATATTCCAACCACGACTGACCCTTCTTTTTGTTATCTGAGTCTACTCCTTCTATTAAAATAGTAAAGTATGAGTTTAAAGAGTTTAACTGTTATTTTTAGCATGTCCAGTGGCTGCATAGTGGTGTTGTTTTTGTTTGTTTAGGCAGTTACTTGTATATGTTAAGATCTCTATTGGTCAAGTCTGGCCACACATCTGTACATGTATTCACATGCCTTGGTTAAGATTTCATGAGGAAGATTGACCACGCCCCTGCATGCTAGTCTCCCATTTCCATGCCACCCATGTTTATCCAAGGGAAGGGTTGTTGTCTTATGGCAAGGGTCCACAACTCCTAGGCCAGAAACCAGTACCAGGCTATGGATCATCTGGTACTTGACTGCACAGAAAGAATAAATCTCTTAATTTTATTTCTATTTCATCCAATATCACAGTCTGCAGAGTGTTTTTGCACCATATCTCTGTTATAGAAGTTATACATACGTATTATATATGTAATAATTAAATTATATATTATGCACTTTATTGTGTTTTGTTATGTACGTAATACCCCAGTCTGTGGAAAAATTGCCTTGCATGGAATTGGTCCATGGCACCAAAAAGGTTGGGGACTGCTGCTCTAGGGTTTATACGTCTTGACACTTGTGTTGTCACTGGTGTTATTGTCAAACCATTAAGGGCTGTAACAAATAACATTAGATATCGTTCTATATTTAAGAGATGAGGAATTATGTACATTATTTACATTATTTACATTTGACAGATATTTGTTAACAAACGAGGACAAATATCTGTAAAATGTAAATAATGTAAATAATGAACATTAGATATCTTTGCCTGACCCTGTTTATTTTCACCTGACTATGCATTGATACCATGTGGTTAATGGAATTCTATTTGTCCCTTGTAAAAACAATTCCAATATGTCTAAATAACTCAAGCAGTTTCAACATGTAAAGATCAGTGCAAAATAAAAAACAGCCCTTACTTGCAACATAGGTAAAGGTTAGCAACAAGAGGAGCATCTAACTGTAGAATACTGCTTCAATAAGTCTCACTCAACCCATGGATAAAGGCAAACATAAAAAACTAGGTAGATGATGATGATGATGTTGATGGTTGTGAGGAAAACCAGTGTTGTGGAGAATGATCCTTTCTTGGTTGTTATACTTCTCAATAGACGTGTCATGAACTGTGAAGAACTTTTTAAAAGCTTATTTTGATCAGTAAAAACTCCCTTTTGTTTTCATCTGAGACCTCATTTAACAACATTGATTGTTTTTTTTTTTTAATTCTTCTGACCAGGAGTATTGTTCAGTATTGAAGTAACAGCCACATTTTTTGCTGTCAGAAACTACTGGAGAGGATTTTTCTCTGCTGTGTGTGGGGCACTTATTTTTAGGTTATTGGCATTTTGGTTTAAAGATGAAGGTAAGTTTCTCAACTAATCATTTTTTTATTTTTCATCAGCTATTTCTTCCCCCCACTTTCCTTGGGGAAGGTAGGGGAACACTACAAAGGGCCACAGAGAATTAAAGGGATTAATTTTCATGAGGGTGATCTCTTGAGTAGGTTGCCATTTTTGTGCACAGACATGGCTGTGAGGTTAAGAAGCTTGTTTCCCCAACCATGTGGTTTTGAGTTCAGTCTCAGTGTATGGTATCTTGGGGTAAATATATTCTACTATAGCCCTGGACCAACCAAAGTCTTGTGAATGGATTTGGCTGCTGGAAACTGAAAGAAACTTCTCATATGTGTATATATGTATGTGTTTGTGTGTGCCCTTGTCTTGATATCATCTGATGATTGCAAATGAACATCACCATCCTAGAAGCGGTGTGGTTTCATTTCTAGCCTTCTTTGAAAGACATGTCTGGTCATGGGGAAATATTACCTTACTTGTAAACAAATGAGGGTTGGTGACAGGAAGGGCGTCCAGCTGTAGAAGAATATGCTTCAGCAGATTCTGTCCGACTCATGCCAGCATGGAAAAGTGGATATCAAAATGATGATAAGGATGAATGTTAAAAAAGCTGACCTCTTCAAGAACGTTCACATACACTTGTTTGTATCTTGAGTGGAAGCCACAATGGGGTGGGGGTGGGGGCGCTGGCGAGGAAACAGACTTGTCAAGACGTGGTTGTGGACAGTAGTGGCGGACCTGAGATATATATATATATGGACGTGGTCCTAGAGCAGTTCATAACAGGTCTTGTGATCATGCTGAGGTGGAGATCTCGCACTCTCTGATGCTCCATGGGAAGTGATAGGCAGTTGGACTATGACTTCGTTGTCTGTTATAACTTGATTGGGTAAGTGTCCTTCTATTATAGCTTTGAACTGGTGTGTGAATTTGGTAGGTGGAAACTGGATGAATCCCAATATTTTTTTTCTGTTATTTTCAATATTCTGTCATTTGTTTGAAATATTTTCTTATTGCAGAAACCATAACAGCTTTATTTAAGACAACTTTAAGAACAGAAGTGCCATTTGATGCTCTTGAATTGATCATTTTTGCAGGAATTGGGTAAATATGACTGTATTCTAATATCTATATATCCATCCAGCCATGATGGCGTGTGTGTGTTGTGTGTGTGTGTATGTGTGTGTGTGTGTGTGTGTGTGTGTGTGTGTGTGTGTGTGTCTGTGTGTATTTCTCCCTCCCTTCTCTCTCTGGTACTACACTAATTAATGTAATCTTCCTATTTCGATGAATGTTGTGTGATTTGAAGGAGATTTGGCTGCTATTTCTAACAGGTTGTTATCTATGGTAAGTTGTAATCTATAGTTCCACATCCACTCTGTCTGAGCAGATTTATATGCTCACAGGAATTTCAACTGTGACCATTTTTCAGGAACCAGACTGCTATAAATTTTTGTATATCAAAGACTACACTGTCCAATGCGTTACCTTCTCTTTTTAAAATGGTATGATGTGAGCTGAAAGAGATTTGGCTGGTATTTCTAGTAAAACTCTCACACAAACACTCCCTTCTATGAATTTTGTATGTTGTCTGTAACACTATGTCATACAATCCCTTGAAACTAGACTAGTATATGTATATATGTATATGTGTGTGTGTGTGTGTGTGTGTGTGTGTGTGTATATATATATATGACTGGTGTCTTTTAGACATTCTACTAAATCCACTTACAAGGCTTTGGTCAGCCAAGGGCCATAGTGGGAGACGCTTGCCCAAGGTGCTATACAGTGAGACTGAACCCAGAACCATATGGTTGTGGAACAAACTTCTTACCACACAGCCATACCTGTTCCTATTTCAAAAATTTTTACCAAAACTAGTTATTAGTCATTGAAGAATTTTTAACAAATTAAAATTTAGAAACAAACGCTATTTTGTATTCTAATCCCTCGCTTTCACCATTCTTTACAATGTCGCTGGCCCTCAGTTCTGTGACATAACAATCTGACGTCTGTCATTTTCTGGTTGATAAAATACTGCACATGACTTTAAGCTGTATCTGGTCATGGGGGCCTGGTTCAGAAGTTCCAAGGTTTTGAGGGGTGTGGAATCATTGAGTCACCAGCAAGCAAATGAAATGTTAGCATGGCTATGTGATAAGATGCTTGCTTCCCAACCACATGGTTCCTGGGTCCAGTCCCACTGTGTGGCAACTTCTACTATAGCCTCGGGCCAACTAAAGCTTTGTGAGTAGATTTATTGATGGAAGCTGATAGAAGCCCATTTTGTGTGTGTATGTCTTTGTTTGTCCTCCACCACCACTTGACAACCAGTGTTGGTGTGTTTACATCTCTGTAACTTAGCTGTTCAGCAAATAGAGATCAATAGAATAAGTACCAGGCTTAATAAAAAAAGTACTGGGGTTGATTCATTTGTCTAAAAATTCTTCAAGATGGTGCCCCAGCATGGCCACCCCAGCATGTGGAGGCACATGGCTTAGTGGTTAGGGTGTTGGACTCATGATCATAAGATAGTGGTTTTGATTCCTGGACCGGGCAATGCATTGTGTTCTTGTGTAAAACACTTCAATTCATATTGCTCCCGTCCACTCGGCTGGTAAAAATGAGTTATCTTGGAATGGACTGTCGTCCTGTCCAGGTGGGGAACATGTACACCATAGAAACCAGGAAATCAGCCTTTATCAGTTGGTATAATTCCAGAGGAAATCTTTACTTAGCAGAGGTGCATAGCTTAGTGGTTAGGGTGTTGGACTCATAATTGTAAGACTGGTTTTGATTCCAGGACATGGTGACTCATTGCATTCTTGAGCAAAACACTTCATTTCATGTTTTGCTCCAGTCCGCTCAGCTGGCAAAAATGAGCAATCCTGCAATGGACTGGCATGGGGAATATATACACCATGAAACCGGAAAACTGGCCCTTATCAGTTGGTATTACTTGAGTAGGTACCTTTTTTAACTTTCTCAACCCAGCATAGCCACAGTCTAATGACTGAAACACATGAAAGAAATAAAATATAAGGAAAGTCTGTCCATGGCCAGGATCAACCTGCTCAGTTAGCAAACTACTGCTATCATATGGAATCATGACATGCTCAGATGAGGCATCCGGCTATCAAAAGACCAATATGATTTATTGGTCCAAATAAGTTGCCTAGCCAGATGATGAATATGATGATGACGATGGCACTTGTTATTCTTTCATAAAAACTTAGTAACTTCGTTTTATACTTATCCATTTAATTATAATCTACTTTGTGTTGTAATTACTGGCTTTATTAAGTAGGTACATTACAGCATTTTTAAGTAGGAACATTAATCTATAAATCCAGCTCAGAGTATAGGTTTACTACTAAATATAGGATGCTTGCGTTTCATGCAACTCAGTTATACGTGCACACATACATGTCTTCTCTTATTATTCACAAATATACACCTACAGATATATACGCACAGAAATATGCACAATCAGCTATACACAGATGTGCATATACAGAAACTTTTGTGTGTGTGTGTACATATGTGTGTGTACATATGTGTGTGTACATATGTGTGTGTACATATGTGTGTGTACATATGTGTGTGTATATAGATGTGTGTGCATATACATGACTGTATGTATGTATGTATGTATATATGTATGTGTGTATGTATGCGTGTGTGTATATGTATATGTGTGTGTATGTGTATATATATATATGGATGTATATGTGTATGTATGTGTATATATATGTATGTATATGTGTGTGTATATATGTGTGTATGTATATGTGCATATGTTTGTATATATATATATATATATATATATATATATATTTGTACCCACAAACTCACTCATACACACACACACACACACACACACACACACAGATTAATTTCAGTGGTATTGCTTTGCACTAGTGTCATTATTCATCATTATTCATTATCTTCTTATTTCAAAGCAATTAAAACTTGATAGTTTGCATGAACCAGCATGGAAAAGAATTACAGAAGCCAATGAGAAATGTCATAAACATTGCTTGTGCTGTTAGAAATAGCAGCTAATTTTTTGTTAATCCTTTAAATACCAACCTTCTAGAAAGTGCCCCAAGTTTTATGATACAAATACTTCATTTTAAAGTGATATAAAGGAAATCCTCCCATTCGTATTGACAGTTATTTTTAACAAATTTTTCATTATTTTAAAAATCTATTGAAACAAAGGCAGTGAAGTTTTAATAGAAATATGGCCGTGAATAGTTTAAAGTCCTATCTTACCAGCCTCAAAAATCTACAGATGATTTACTAGATAATGAGGTTGTAGATGTACTGAGCCTAAAAATAGATGGACTGGTCAAATCTGGGGTGTCTTTGATCTTATATCTATTGAATGGGTGCTGACTTGGGAGTCAAACAACTACATCATCATTAATGATATAGGAATCAGATTGGTCAGATTTGGACAAGTCTTCTGTTTCTTTACACATTTGATCTTCAGTTCTTACCTTGAACAAGATTGTCAACTCTTCATCATCATTGAACAGTAGTTGGAGTTTGGTTTACAATTCCTTTGTTGCACCATCAGAACAACAAATGACCCCTGGTGACTCTGTTGACAGGCACTATGGGCTCCTTATGCAATTTTCATTGGAGAACTTAGAAATATTTCTTACAAGACACATCTGGTAGTAAAGATTGTTTGCCAACATAACATGTCAGTCCTGGTTTAGGACTAATATTGCTGTAATTTAGCCCCAGGAGATATCGTCTCCAGCTGGCTGTACGACACGATCTGTGTCCTTATATTTTTGAACAAGGGAATCTAGCTCAAAACAATATCTGTGTATCACGATTTCTGGGTTATTTCCTTTCATCAGCACAGAATAATTGATGAAGGGAAATAACCCGGAAATCGTGATACACAGATATTGTTTTGAGCTGAGTGGGGGTGCTAGATTCCCTTGTTCAAAAATATAAGGACACAGATTGTGTCGTATAGCCGTCTGGAGACGATGTCTCCTGAGGCTAAATTACAGCAACATTCGTCCTAAACCAGGACTGCCTTGTTATGTTGGCAAACAATCTTTATTACAAAGTACTGTTGCTGAATATCTCTTGTTATGAGATTTAAAAATAGTAATTTTCTAAGACACATCTTGTTGGTGCTGGCCAATTATGGGAGAGAGAGAAAGGGAGGAAGAATTCACTCCAGTTCTTAAATGATACTTTATTGATTTATTTCCAAAATGACGGAAGGCAAAGTTGACCTTGGCAGATTTGAACTCTGAGTGTAGAGCCACAATAAACAACACAAGACATTCTATCTGATGCTACGGTGATTCCTTAATTCACCGCCTTCTGTTTACAATACATTTTGGAAATAACTTGTCAAAATAAATCATATATATATATACATATATATTATTTATTGGATGTTGTTTATGTTTATGCGTTGCCTGAATACAATGACATGGATCTAGTGACCGTCACATGTTCTTGTAAATTATTGTGCAGTCAAGCTAGTGAAGGAGCCTGTCCATAGATGCTTAATTCACTAGAAACAGCAGACAAATTTTCCTTGATTCTTACTGTGTGTTTTTTTTTTAAATGAAAGGACTGCAAATAATCTCAGATATAATCTATTAGATTGTTATGGCCATGGTTACGAAGTCTTAGCTCATAGGCCAGATTGACCTGGTGCTGCACAGAATGCAGCACAGAATTTTGCCAGTGAACAGGTCGCGGTCTCAAAGCTACGAAAATAGTTTGACAAATTAAGTCTAAATGTTGAAGTGAATCTGACGGCTTTTGTGTGTTATTTTAAATGACTTATAAACATCTTCCACACTGCAATTGTTTTTGTTCCAACACACGATCTCAGATCAGGTCACTTGCTATGCAAGTACATCTCCGTAATTTCATTTAGTTCACTTCAAAACAAGAGGTTTCTCCCACAGAATAAGAGGCAGGCACAGGTAAGTTAGAAACAAAAGGCTTAACGATTACATTAACCAATGTGGTCTTACCTTTTAAACGCACTAGGATGTGATTTGAGGTAGGTTTTGCTTATTATTATTTCTAGCAGGTTGAATAATCTTGCTTTGATAATCTATGTTTTGTCCTGGCGTATAATCTCGGTTTTTTTCCTATTTCAGCGTAGCATGTGGCTTAGGTGGGTCTCTCTTCATTTTACTTCATAGAAAAATAATTCTCTTCACCAGAAGACACAAAAGGATGTCTGCTTTTCTACAGAAAAAGTAAGCATAATCTTTTTTTTTTTATAAGAAACTTTTCCTTGTGTTTCAACAGTGTGACATGAAATTTATTGTTTGCTTTAAAATATGTTTTATCTTAGATCAAGGGAAGTAATTCTTGCCTTTGAAACAATGAAATGCATTTCAATATTTTAGGACTAAGCATTAATTAGACAAGATTAATTAGTATATATACATACATGATATCATCATCATTTCAATGTCCACTTTTCCATGATTACATGGATCAGACAGAATTTGTTGAGGCAGATTTTCTGTGATTGGATGTCCTTCCTGTTACCAACCCCTACCCGTTTCCACGTAGGGTAATATTTTGGCATAGCCGGATGGAAGATCCAGAGGGATGAAAGGCAAAGTTGACCCTGGCAGAATTTGAACTCAGAACATAAGGACGGATGAAATGCCGCTGAACATTTTCCCCAGCATGCTGGCAATTCTGCCAGCATGCTGCCTTAATAATAATAATAATAATAATAATAATAATAATAATAATAAAGATGATGATACACAATAAGAAGGTGAAGGTGCATGGCTCAGTGGTTAGAGCATCGGGCTCACAATCATGAGGTAGTGAGTTTGATTCCTGGACCAGGCTGTGTGTTGTGTTCTTGAGCAAGACACTCTATTTCATGTTGTTCCAGTTCACCCAGCTGTAGAAATGAGTTGTGAAGTCACTGGTGCCAAGCTGTATCAGCCTTTACCTTTCTCTTGGATAACATTGGTGGCATGGAGTGGGGAGGCTGGTATGCATGGGCGACTGCTGGTCTTCCATAAACAAATTTGCCTGGATTTGTTCCTTAGAGAGAAACTTTCTGGGTGTAAAAGAGCAGCACAATATAATTTGCAATTGAGATTGACTACATTATTAAATTGAGCAATATATTAAAATATTGTTCAATTTAATAAACAATCAGTTTCTATTTATTATGTGTCTTCTTATTGTGTGTTTGCCTTCATGAAAAGTCACATCAGTTTTCATATAATAATGATGATAATAATAATATTTGATCTGTTTTATCATTTCAGTCGATTTATTTATCCTGGAATAATAGCTATTTTAATATCTACATTAACATTCCCACCTGGTCTTGGACAATATTTTGCTGGACAGGTATGTATATATATACATATATATATTTTTGTATATCTTTAATATAGTGTATGATAAACCCTTTTCTGACAGCAGACACCCAAGCTATCTCTCTTTCTCCTCCTTTTTTCACCCCTGTTGCGTCCAGCCCCTTTGTATCTACACTAGGCATCATCCCAGTCCTTCCTTTTCAGAATGACTTCCCTCTGAAACCTCCCTCTCTGCTCATGTCATTCCTGCTCCTTGTTCCAGACCTGGCAAATAAAAAAAGAAAAATGAATGTCTTTTTATTTGTTTCTGTAACCAGAACTAAAGAATCTTCTCGACTGGTTTCATATCTCATTTGATTCTCTTCAAGTATCATTTGACCCACCCATTAGTGATTGTGCTTAGCTGTTATGCTTCAATGTATGTTGTTTCAAGTTGTATCTTTTTTGGCTTCGTCATTTTTGTTTTTGTTTTAAGAAATTAATGAGAAAAACAACCCTCAACTTCAGTTGGTTTATCTAACTTTACGTTGATCTCGGTGAACATATCTAAAAACGTAAAGATTAAAAAAGACATAAAACCTAACCTTGAAGTGGAAAAAAATTAAAAAGTACATGTGAGAGTATGTACAAACCATTTATTCAAACAGATAACAGGTAATAAATTTCTTAACCCTTCAGCATTTAAACTGGCCATATCCAGCCAGAATATTCTACCTGTTTTATGTTCAAATTAGCTAGATTCTGGCCTCTTATACCTACCCTACAATGTTATTCTAAAAGTAAACAATCACATCATCAAAATCTCAGAGCAACAAAGTAAAGCATGATTAATTCAAAACAATGTGAATAAATAAGGATTATATTTGATAGAGAAATCTGAATGTTAAAGGGTTAAATGGTCTTCCATTTTTTAAATAATTTTTTAAAGTGAAGTTGCATATCTCAGAACTAATTACTGATGTAAGTTGAGGGATACCTGTATTTCTCTCCTTGGGCAGATCATATTATATTTTATCTCTGATGAGAATCAAATGAGATGTGAAACCAGTCAGGTAGATCCATTTTTTTTTTGTTTTTGTCAACAGAGAAAAAGAAAATGACATTTGTTTACAGTTGTTCCAGTCCTGTGATGGATCTGCTGTGAAATAACGGTTTAATTTGAATCATACCAAATATGGGCACAAAAAATAAAAGCTATTTAGTGCTTGCTGAATTAATTTGTAAGAATCTGTGTGTGTGTGTGTGTTTGTGCGTGTGTGCGTGTGTGTGTGTATGTGTGTTTGTGTTTACATCTATATTCATCATCATTTTATGCCTGTTTTTCCATTTTCGCATGTGTTGGGTGAATCTTTTCCAGTAGAACACCTTGTCACTTGATGAGATTCAGCCTCTCAAGATTAGCCTCTTGTGTCTTCCTTGGTCTGTCTCTTTTTCTGGTTCCTTTCTGTACACTTGCACACACACACACACACACATATGTAGCTGTGAGTGTTTGTGTGTGTGTGTGCAGTCTTTGTATATATGTCTATATCATTGTGTGCATTGGATATCATGTACAATATAATTGACAAACATGTTTATTTATTAGATGTGGGTTTTCGTCCCATGACGACCCTTTCACGTGCACTGAGCTCCAGTGTCTGCTATATATAGCTGTGTGGGACAAAACACACACACATTTATTTTATATTTTTTATGTATATCATCATCATCACCATCATCGTGTGTTTGAGTGTGTCTGTACATGTATGTATGTATATATTTAGCCTTATATGTACGTCACTTTAACTGTATATAAACACACACACACACACACCCATAATGTGTACATGTATAGTGCCTTACGATGTTTACTGTTGGCTTGTTTGTTTATATGCATTTCACCAGATATATAGATGTATGTGTGTGTGTGTGTGTGTATATATATATATATTATATATCAGCAGATATATATAAATACAAGTTCTAAATAGGTTGTTAGCATTAGATTTCAATAATTCAGATTTCAAAATATTTCCATATTCCTAATGAGCAATATTGTATTTCATTTTCATGCACAAATGTCTTTTGCTTTAAGAATTCATTGTGGTTCTTTGATTATTCGTGTTAGTTGACGTAGTTATCACCTATCAATTACAATATTTTACTATATTTATTTTGTATAGAATAACAGCAAAAAAAAAAAAAAAAAAAAAAAAGAAAATGGTTTCACCTGATGAGTTTTGATAACAGATTCTTGGTAAAGTGGAATGGGATGGCATCAAGAGCTGTTAATGCCACGAATTTGGTACTGGCTGATCCCAAAGACCATCCCCTGAGAAACACAGGAGTTCTAATTGCAATAGCATTCATGTTTTGCTAATATTGTTTACTTGTTTCAATCATTGGACTGCAGCCATGCTGAGATGCCACATTGAAGGGTTCTTGCCCATCAAATTGATCCTTAGTACTCATTAAGTCTGGTACTTATTTTGTCGTTCTCTTTCGCTGAACTGCCAAACTATGGGGATGTAAATAAACCAAGACTGGTGGTGGGTGTGTGGGGCACGCATACTGATACATGTACATGTATGTGTATATATGTATACACACACACACACAATGAGCTTCTACACAGTTTTCTACACAGTTCACTTTTAGGAAGAAGACATCTTACTTTACTTTATGACGAGCTGGCAGTCGTGAGCAATCCAAGCAAAATGCTGAGCAGCATTTTATCAGTCTTTATGATTTGAGTTCAAATTCTGCCAAGGTCAGCTTTGCCATTTATCCTTTCATGGTTGAGCACTTGGATTGATGTAATCAATTTAACCCCTCCCCCGAAATTGCTGGCCTTGTGCCAAAATCTGAAATCAATATAATGGTTTATAATAAAAATGTCATACAGCTTTGCAAATTACTTGGTTTGAATTCTAAATTCCAATAAGTTTATTCTTGGCAGCAAAGTGGTAGACTTGTTGGAATGTTGGATGGAATTACTTAAGCCCTTCACTGCCTATGGGTCATAGGCCATTGATGACTTTTTCTTATTGTACTCTGCTGTGAGCTGTCGGGGCCACCCTTGGGGACACCCTCATCCGTGTGTCTAGAGCACTGTTTTACCTACAGACCCCTTGATCCCTATTTAAAGTTAAAAAAAGGACCCCATTATATTTTCATAATTAAATATTATTAGGAACTCTTTAAAAAAATTAAAGTATTTTGTGTAATGTAGACGTACAACCGATTTATTGTACATAATTTTTAACAACTAAATCTTATCTGGATCCCCCCTCCTCCCGGAGTCATGTGAACCCTGGTTGAGAACTACTAATCTAGAATTTCTCTGAGGGAAGGGCTTCTGCTCTCAGCACTTGTTGGTTTTCAATTGACATCTATTCTTCTGTAACTTTGCTTTTACCTAGGTAAGAGTCTTGTCCCTATCTAAACCCATTTTACCTCTGGGATGAGGTGATCCAAGGTAGTCTAACCTCAATACTTTGACCTGTCCAGCATGGTAGCCCCTGCCTGGAGCTTATGCTCCATTGGCACAGTTTTAAAGGGCATTGTACACATGGTACCAACAATAAACTATTATTTCTAAACTATATGTAATTCCACAGTTATTTGTGTGCATCTTTTTTAGTCATTCTCAAGATGCTTATTACTAAAGAGATTGTTTTTGTTTCCAATCTTCCCTATTCTTGTTATCAATGTTTCCAGATTTGGACACATATGTCACTTTCCCCATAGTTCAGAAATAAGGTCTTGTTTTAGTTTGAATCCAGTTTGGTATTCTGTATATGTCCAGGAAAAACATACCTAAATTAGATTAAATGCCAAACTGATCAGAATATAGAGTAGATATAAGGAAAAGGAATATTTCATATCCACTATAAAGGTTTCTTAAAAAACAAAAAAAGGAAAAGAGGGAATAGAGCAATCTGGTCTGGAATTCAGTCTTGTCAAATTCATCTCCATCTAGCTACAACTCTTCTTAATAAAAAAAAAAAAAAAGAATATTAAAAAGCATATATTTATAATGAGTTGATTGTTTTGCAGTTGACTGCTCGTCGAGCCATTAACGAACTATTCAGCAATATTACATGGACCACAGGACAAGCTGATGATTTAGAAGAAGAGGCTATCCTCAGCCACTGGAATCCTCCTGCTACCAATATCTATGTCACATTATTACTCTATGTCATTATGACTGTAAGTATTTTATATGCCGTTTTATTTTCCATCTCAGTAATTTTTAATGGTGCCAAACTGAAAAATTATTTCTATAAATATGTATATTTTACTTTGGAATTTTTTCAAACCCATATAAATATGTCATAGCCATCTACATATCATACTTAACATATATACACTGTGGACAGACGAGATGCTGCAGTTTTTGTCAGAGCCCCCCAAAGCACAAGATTATCCTGGAGTTGTACCTTGTGGGTGCAAAGAGGAAGGTAAGCTGATTGTGCAGAGTAGAAAACCCAGTTGTTACATATGTGGAAGTAAAAGCCACTTGAGGGCTTTTAGCCCAGATTAGGAAGAAAGGACAGACAGAGGAGAAAGAAGGCAACAGATAACAGCAATGCAACAAGAACAGCAACAACAGTAGGCCCCAGAAACTACTGTTTTCTGAAACACCACCAGTCATAACTAAGAAGATAGCAAATGAAATTACCTCACAGAATGGATGTTAGTGATCATGAATTGAATACCAATAAGCCCTGCAAGAATCATTTTTCCCTCTAATCTTATTGCTGTAGATGTGTGCAGGAATTTGCTTGTAAGAAAATAGTGTCTTCTTTTGTAAAGTATATATGCATTCATTTGAGTTACCATCTTCAGTCAGAAAAAAATTGATTTCATCTTGAAAACCTGGTGTGCGCACATGTTTTTTACTTTGTGTTTTACTTGTTAAACTTGTGCATGTGCATACAAGAACATAGCTTAACCCTTTGGTGCTTAAACTGGCCATATCCAGCTCCAATATTCCAGCTGTTTTATGTTTAAACTGACTAGATTCAGTCTCTTACGCCTACTCTACAATGTATATATATATATATATATATATATATATAAACAAACTACTTGAGTACGTATTTCGTAGCACCTTTATAACTTGTTGTTATAAATATATGGTCCCTTGTGACAAATACAAGACATTCCACTGGTTGGCGATGTAGACCATAGGTTTTTCTGCTGCTGCCTTCTGTAAAAATTAGGTGGAGAAGTGGGTTGATAGAATCGTTAGAGAATCTAATTTCCTTGCAGAATTCAGTTACAACACTTTACATTTACCGTTCAAATGCTGCCAAGGTTAACTTTGCTTTTATTCTTTCAGGATCAGTATAGTTTAGTACCAATCAAATACCGGGCTCAATCTAATTGACCAACCCTTCCCATCAAATTTCTGACCTTGTGTTCTTGAGCAAGACCCTTTATTTTTACGTTGCTCCAGTTCACTCAGCTGTAGAAATGAGTTGCAACATCACTGGCGCCAAACTGTATCAGCCCCTTTGCCTTTCTCTTGGGTAACATCGGTGGCATGGAGAGGGGAGGCTGATATGAATGGACGACTGCTGCTCTTCCATAAACAACATTATCTGAACATGTGCCTCAGAGGGAAGCTTTCTAGGTGCAATCCCATGGTCATTCATGACCGAAGGGGTCTTTACCTGTTACTGTTTTTACTAATGCTAGAAATTATTATTGTTATTATTGTTGCTAAGGTGGCAAACTGGCAGAATCGTTAGCATCCATCTTCACATTCTGAGTTCAAACTCTGATGAGGCTGACTTCACCTTTCATCCCTTTCTGGGTCAATAAATTGAGTACCAGTGAAACACTGGGGTCGATGCAATCGACTATCCCCCCCCCCCCCAAAAAAAAATTTTCAGCCCTTGTGCCTCTAATAGAAATTATTATTATTGTTGTTGTTGTTACTACTACTACTACTACTACTACTACTACTGCTACTGTTGCTGCTGCTGCTACTACTACTACTACTACTACTACTACTGCTGCTGCTGCTGCTACTACTACTACTACTACTACTACTACTACTACTACTATCATATTGAAGAACATTACCTTTATATCTATTTTTTCTTTTATACTTTTTCTGTAGTTTTGGATGGGTGCCTTGTCAAACACTTTACCAATTCCTGCGGGTGTCTTTGTTCCAGTTTTCTGTTGTGGTTTGTAAAATTATATATTTTGCCTTTTTTTCCCCCCCAAGACCCAGGCTTTCATTCGTCTTGTAAAAGTTTTGTCTTTGCCATATCTAACACACACTCAGCAGAGTGGACTCACATTGGACTCAAAAATGACACTTGGTAAACAGCTTGTTGTCACTCTCATATATCCTCATAATCTCATTATTTTTACATTCATCACTTCCATGCTGGTTCTGGGTGGATCAAACTTACTCAGGTTGTGTCCTTTGGTTAAATGTCCTTTCTCTCACCAACTTTTGTCTGTTAAAACAAGATATTATATTCCACTGGCCTTCAACAAAACAGCCAAAGAGCTACAGGAAGCAATGTTTATATGAAACATAAACAAAGTACCACTTCTGCACAAATGGTTTCATTGGGAAGACATGGAAATAAGCTCCCATGTACACACACAGATATATATGCAAACATGGCAGGCTTCCATACAGTTTTTGTCTACCAATTTCACTCATAAAGCTTTAATTAGTTCAAGGTTATAATAGATGTTCAAAGTGTCAGAGTTGGATGGAATTGACACCATATGGATAATTTGTAACCAGAGACATGCTTCTAGCTTGACTTAAATACACAAATTTATGTGTGTGTATATATATGTATATATATATATATGTGTGTGTGTGTGGCGCAATCGCTTAGCGAGTTTGACTGTCGACTAAAAGGTTGGTGGTTGAAGTCCACCCAGGGATGTACAGCATATTTTTTGTGAAGGCTCATGACTCAGTGGTAAGAACATCGGTCTCACAATCATGAGGTAGTGAGTTCGATTTCTGGACCAGGCTGTGTGTTGTGTTCTTGAGCAAGACCCTTTATTTCATGTTGCTCCAGTTCACTCAGCTGTAGAAATGAGTTGCAACATCACTGGTGTCAAGTTATATCATCCTTTGCCTTTCCCTTGGATAACATCAGTGGCATGGTCTGGGGAGGCTGGTATGCATGGGCGACTGCTGGTCTTCCACAAACAACCTTGCCTGAACTTGTGCCTGGGAGGGGAACTTTCTAGGTGCAATCTCATGGTTATTCATGACTAAAAGGGGTCCCTTTTTTTATATACACTCATGTAACCTCTACTCATCTGTCCTTCCCAATCTTTTGTGCTCGCTCTGTCCTCCAATCACCTTCTTGTACTTTAACACCACATTCTGACACCTCATCACCACCATCTTCATCTCTATTTCCAGCTCCACCCTGGTTACCCCTACCCACTTTTATATCATGTAAGGTAGCCGTGTCTCTCCTCTACAGCATAAAACCATCTTTTTCTCTCATTCAGTCAAGAGAGATCATTAGCTATGTGAGTTACGTGGTGACCTTACAAGTGTTGGCCTTATGGAAAAGGCACTCAGTACACACTGGCATTAAGACGGTCGTCCAGCTGAATAAACCATGCCAAAGTAGACATTGGAGCATGGTCCAGTTATCTGATTCTTTCGGTTGCTAGACTGTCAGTGTGGAAAGTAGATGTTAAATGATAATGACACTTGTGTGTTTGTGTGTGTATATTACTAATGAATAGTGAAATGAAAAAAGGAAAAAAACCGTTTGGTGCGTGGAACAAAAGTACATTGTAGTGTTACAATTCTTTGTATGATGATGCACTTAAACATTTCATAACATAAATACCAACATGAGTTCCTGACAAAGTGGTTGGTATAATTGGTGACTAAAGCATCTTGAGTGGACGTGCATGATTTAGTGGTTTAAAGTGTTGTACTTACGATTGTAAGATTGTGGTTTCAGTTTCTGAACCAGGCAACACATTTGTGTTCTTGAGCAAAACACTTCTTTTCACGTGGCTCCAGTCCACTCAGCTGGCAAAACAGAGTAACTGTGCGATGGACTGGCGTTCTGTTAAGCAGGGGGAAAAATATACTTCACAGAAGCCAGAGAACTGTCCTAATGAGCCTTAGGCTCGGGAAGAACTGTTGATCCTTTTCTTTTCTTTTTTGGAAACCCCTTTGGGGTGCAGTGCTCGAGTTTGGCTGCAGTCCAGTGACTGACACTAGTGAATGCAGTGCAAGAATAACTAAATACATAACAAAGCACTGGAAATATTTTAATAGCATCAACATTTCAAAACTTAGCACACACATTTCTAGTAAGGAAACCACCACCACTACCACTTTGTCATATATGACATATGGCATTCATTATAGATATGATATGACGAAGTGTGTGTGTGTGTGTGTGTGTCTGCTAAGTAAGGCAGACATATCTGGTACTTCTAACAACTTGATTCTTTCATCTCATGGACATTTTTCCCTTTAATTTTTTTCCAAAAACAACGATACGCCCCATTTGCATCTACTCTTTCTTCTCTTTGCAGTCTCCGTGCCCTTTCCACCCCCGTCAACACTATACCATTATTAAGTAATAGAAACCTTTGTTATCATCATTATTACTAAGATGGTAAGCTGGCAGAATTGCCAGTGTGTCAGACAAAATGCTTAGTGGTATTTCTTCTGGCTCTTTATGTTCTGAGTTCAAATCCCACCAAGGTCAGCTTTGCCTTTTGTCCTTTTGGGGCTGATAAAATAAGTACCAGTTGAATAGTGGGGTTGATGTAATTGACTAACTCCTCCACCAAATTCCAAGCCTTGAGCCTATGATAGGAAGAATTATCATTATTATTGTCTGTGGTAACTGGGTCCACTCACAAGGCTTTTGTCGGCCCAATGCTATAGTAGAAGACACTTGCCCAAGGTTCCACGCATTGGGACTGAACCCGGAACCATGCGGTTGGTAAGCAAGCTACTTACCACACAACCACTCCTGCTTGGTGACATTTTGTCTGTCTTCACTTTCTGAAATAAAACTCCACTGAGGCTGACTATACCATTCATCCTTTTGGGGTCAATAAAATTAGTATCAGTTGAGTACAGGGGTCGGTGTAATCGGATATCCCCCTCCCCCAAATTTCAGGCCTTGTGCCTATAGTAGAAAGGATTATTATTCTTATTATTATTCTTATTATTAAGGTAATGGACTGGTAGAATCATGTATTCTATATATATATATATATATATATATATATATATATATATATATATATATACACATGTTTGCTATAATTGAAGGTATGTTGCATTTAAAACAACAGGAGGTAGCCAATTTGGCTGCCATGCAGGATGATCAAACCCTTACTATGTCACTGAGTCTTAAACTAGACAACAGGTGAAGTCATATTTCTAATCACCATTTCTAAGGCACAGGAGTGGCTGTGTGGTAAGTAGCTTGCTTACCAACCACATGATTCTGGGTTCAGTCCCACTGTGTGGCACTGTGGGCAAGTGTCTTCTACTATAGCCTTGGGACAACCAAAGCCTTGTGAGTAAATTTGGTAGACAGAAACTGAAAGAAGCCCAAAGTATATATTGTGTGCGTGTGTGTGTGTGTAACTGTGTGTGTATATGTTTGTCTGTGTTTGTTTCCTCCAACATCACTTGACAACCGATGTTGTGTTTACATCCCCCGTAACTTAGCAGTTCGGCAAAAGAGACCAATAGAATAAATACCAGGCTTACTAAAAATAAGTCCTGGGGTCGATTTGCTTGACTTGAGGCGGTGCTCCAGCATGGCCACAGTCAAATGACTGAAACAAGTAAAAGAATAAAAGAATAATTATGAGATATATACCAAAAATTGTTTTATAATTTCTAATTTTATGCACCCTAAATAATTCAGTTGGCACAATTCAGTGTACTTTTTGTGCAATCAGATATTTAAGAATTGTATTGATCTCCTGCAAAGCTGTATAAATTCATGTCCTGACATTTGGATTGTTCTAAAATATATTTATTTGTCTTCTGTGAAGGAGCCGCATTTGGAAGGCTGGTCGGTGAGAGTATGTCTACGTGGTTTCCAGAAGGAATTCGTAGTGGAGATGTTGTTCGGAAAATAGTTCCTGGAGGGTATGCTGTGGTCGGTATGTATATATACACAAGTGCATGTGCACACACGCACGTGTACACACACACACACACACACACGCACACACACACACACACTCTCAACACTACTACCATCACTATCATCATTATGTCAACTTTCTCCATACCAAGATGGCTTTGACAAGTTGCAATAATCAGTCAGTTCTTACTCTGTATGAGTATTCTCCTTGATGGGCTGAAAACCATGTCTTGCTCAAATGTTCTGTTTTTGCCACAGTTCTGTGGTTAGTTTGTCTTACCTATCACCATATTACAACATACACAAGTTATGTTTTATTATGGAACCGCTATCAGAGAAGTTGTTTTGTGTCTGGCAAGAAAAAGAGACCTCTACAACATATGTTGTTGCAAGTTGTTCCAGCTTCTTAAAATGTTCTCTAGATTTTTCTGAAGAGGGTTTTCATAGCCAAAACAATTTGTAATTTGTTAGAAAAGATTGAATAAATCTTGTATACTCTGTACTTAGCTTTGAGTTCTTTTAAATTATTGATGTCCTGCTCAAACTTTTATGTCCATCAAATTGTATATTTTATATTAAATATTAGATATAAGATATTATAAGAAAGAGATAATTATAGTAAGAGAAAAGAGGACACGTTGATGGCACCTAATAGTTCTCTGCTGGGTTTTCTTCTTTTAGGTGAGTGTTGACAGGTAAATCATAAAACAATTAGGGAACTGCAGGTAGCTGATGCACACATTCTTATGTCCTCTTCTACTATAATCACCTTTTTTTCTTCTTTTTTTGAAATATATATTATAAATTATATGTTATATATTAGATCTTGTATATTATATATTATGTGTAACTTGTTGAATTTTAATATTTACATATCTCTGCTACTGCAAAACACCTGTTTCTGACTCTTTATCATACTCTAACATCTTTTCACCTGGCACAAATCCAACTACCGCAATACTACTCCCCACCCAGTTGAGAAGTTTTGTTTTACCAGTTACTTGGTAACCTCGCTGGTACTGGTACCACATAAAAGGCACCCAGTATACTCTGTAAAGTGGTTGGCATAAAGAAGGGTGTCCAGCCGTAGAGACTATGCCAAAACAGACAGAGTTTGGCACAGTTTTCTGGCTGGCCAGCTCCTATCAGACCAAATCTATGTCAGTATGGAAGCTGGACGTTAAATGATGATGATGAGGATGATGATGATGATAGTATTTTTTGAATATTTAGATGATGCTTTGGGTAGCGAACTGGCAGAATTGTTACTGCACTGGGAAAAATGCTAAGCAGCATTTCATCTGTCTTTACATACGTCTGAGGTCGACTTTGCTTTTCATCCTTTTGGAGTCGATAAAAGAAATACCAGTTAAGTACTGGGGTCAATGTAATTCACTTACCACCTCTTCCAAAATTGCTGGCCTTGTGCCAAAATTTGAAATCAATATTTAGATTATGTTTATTTTGATACTGTTCTTAGTATTTAGTTAATGTTTACAATACTTTGTTAATGTTCATATTGTCATCATCTGTTTTGTATGCTGCCATTGGCTGAACAATTCAACAGGACCTAAGGAGCCAGGGAACTGTGTCAAGTTCCAATGTCTGTTTTGACATAGTTTTTGTGGCTGGATGCCTTTCCTTAGATAATGCTCTACTATTCAGATAATGTATTATTTTGATAATGTCTTATATAATGACATGTGTTTCAAATCTTCTAATAACCACTTCAGGTGCAGCAGCCCTCTCTGGAAGTGTAACGCGTACAATATCCACGTCTGTGATAGTATTTGAACTTACTGGTCAGATTAGCCATGTGTTGCCTGCTGTGGTAAGTTGTTACTTTTATTATTACCTCTGCCTTAGCCTGATAGTTGTAAGTGAGTGTCACTGTTGTACAAGCAGTGTTGTCCATTTCCAATCTTCTGTAAAAACATCTTTGGTCATGGGGAAATATTAACTTGCTAAGAAAGAGGTGAATGTTGGCAACAGGAAGGACATCCAGCTGTGAAAAATCTGCCTCTGTAAACTTCGTTTGACCCATGCAAGTTTGGAAAAGTGGCCATTAAAATGATGATGATGATGATGATGATAGAATAAAGTACACTTGTCATGGCTGACATGTTACCATTTTTTATCTTGCAGGTTGCTGTATTGATTGCCAATGCAGTTGCACATTTTTTGCAGCCTTCCTTCTATGACAGTATCATTCGGTTAAAAAGGCTGCCCTATCTTCCTGACCTCATCAACACTAAACAAGAGTAAGTATTTTCTTGAGTTTCGCTATTTTACTTCCTCTCCATTTTTTCCTTCTTCTTCAAAAAATTATTTCTTAATTTTCAGTTATAGATGTTTCCATGCCAAGTCTTAAAAATTGCATTTGAAACAAATTGTTTAGAATTCTGGTTAACCCGGTTTTGAAATTCGTCAATAGTAGCATTGGCTTTTAGTCATTAGAACTGAATTCGTAAAGTGGTAGGACATAATTTGAAAACATAACTGTTTTAAATAATAATGCCTACATTATTATTATTATTTTATGTTTGACTTTTGCTTTGCATTTGTACAAGTTGGATCCAAGTCTCACCCAGAGACCTCAACAGACAAGTTAGAAGTTCATGTAGGTGTTATGCCTAGGGTACCATATATTTCGATTTGTACATAGTGTTGTTCTAGAGAATGTTTAAGAAACCATAAGAAAATTATGTGTTTATTTTAAAATTTGAGATCACATAGACAGTATTTTACGTAGGATATGGGCAGTTCCCATGAGCACTATCTTTTGAACTTCAGCCATTTTGGGGTTTCCTGGTATCTGAGCTAGGTAGTAATCAGCCCGATTCGCTGTCATTCCCAGGGCACCTATGACAATAGGTATTGTTTTAGTCTTCAGGTTCCACATTTTGCTAATTTCTATTTCAAGATCTTTATATTTGCTCAGTTATTATTATTATTATTATTATTATTATTATTATTATTATTATTATTATTATTATTATTAGAGTTGGCAAGCTTTCACTTGTAGCAAATAAAAATTTCCCTACCATTCCCTATTTTGAGGAATCTTCGTTTGTTGACTCAAGATAGAAGTGGTACAGCATGAATAAACATTGAGGATGGTAGAAACAACTGGTCAAGAGTCACACCATCTGACTCAACACAGCCTATGCTGTTGTGTGGGAGTTTTGTTGGCCACATTGGTGGGTAACCACAGGCAACTCTTGTGTCACAGCAGAAGGGGCCAAAACACCTATAGAGCTGTTTCATCTCTTAAAGGGACATCAACTCTTGTATTTAGAAATGGAGTAAAGCAAAGCCTTCAGCGCACAAATGTTTACCCTAAAAATGTCTGTTGTTTTCCTTTTATTTCTGTTATTTTTTTCTTAATCTAGTGCTTGGACTGTATTTGTTGAAGACATCATGATAAAAGATATCAGTTATATCACATTCGTATCGACATATTACGATCTGCAGGAGTTACTCACTAACTCATCCTTCAAATCTTACCCACTTGTGGATACTCCTGGTAAGTAACCAGACTCCTTTGTGTCGATCCTTGGTTTGGTTTGTGATGACTATAGCAACATCAGCATTGCTCTTATTGTACACACACACACACACACAAAATCATGCACACACACACACGCACACGCACACACACACACACACAAAAACACATCAAAGTACACTGAAACTTGTGACCACTGTCCACTCATACGGTAATGTCAATGCATGCACCTGTATATGAATGCATTGAACAGGGGCTGTGTGTTGTGTTCTTGAGCAAGACACTTTATTTCACATTGCTCCAGTTCACCAAGTTGTAGAAATGAGTTGTGATTCACTGGTGCGAAACTGTATTGGCCCCTTTGCCTTTCCCTTGGATAACATCGGTGGCATGGAGAGGGGGAGGCTGGTATGCATGGGTGATAGCTGGACTTCCATAAATAACCTTGCCCAGATTTGTGCTTTGGAGGGGAACTTTCTAGGTGCAATCCTATGGGTATTCATGGTTGAAGGGGGTCTTTACCCATTACCCTTTTTTACACAGATAGATGCAGGCATGGCTGTGTGGTTGTAAAGCTTGCTTCCCAACCATGTGGTCTTGGGTTCAGTTCCACTGCTTGCCACCTTGGGCAAGTGTCTTCTACTATAACTTCGGGCTAACCAAAGCCTTGTGAGTGGATTTGGCAGGTGGAAACTGTGTGGAATCCTGTTGTGTGTACATATGTATGTGTGTGTGTTTGTGTGCTTCCTTGTCTTGACATCGTGTGACAGTTTTAAAAGAGTATCACCATCATTCAAGTGGTATTTGTTTCCTGTCTTCCATGGATAATATGTCTGGTCATGGGTGAAATATTACCTTGCTTGGAAATGGGTGAGGGTGTGTAACAGGAAAGGCATCCAGCTATAGAAAATTTGCCTCAGTAAACTCAGTCTCACCCATGCAAGCATAGAAAAGTGGATTTTAAAACGATGATTACAATGAGAAACAAAATATCTGTTATGCCTTTAAAAAAAAAAATCTCATTTAATTTCATAAAATTTTTTTTGCAGAATCAATGATTCTTCTTGGTTCCATTCAACGATTTGAGTTGGAACGGTTGCTATGGTTACATCTAAGCAGCAACCAGACTTTGCTGAATGATCGGAAACCATCGTCGCATACGCTCTCCCCTCCACCGTCTCCAGGGAGGTTTAGAAAAACATCCTCACCGTCAATCGTTCGCAAAAATTCCTCAGCAAAGTTGCCACAGCCAATACCACGGTTTGTGGTGACCAAAGTAGATGAGACTGGAACTGAATTTGATGGAAATCTTGATGAACAAGACACCATTCCAGCGGAACCAGAACGGAAAGAAATGAAACAGAAGCTGCACCATAGTTTAGTAAGTTGTGCAAGAATTTCATATGTATCTATATTTATGTACATGTGTGAGGTGTGTGTGTGTGTAATGCACGCATACGCATATTGACATATATAATACATACACAAACATATACATATTTACATGTGTGTGTGTATACATGTATGTATATATTCATATATTTATATATATATATATATATATATATATATATATATATATATATATATATAAGCTTCCCAGATTTCAAACTGATCAAACTGTCCAGCCCATGGACAACAGACATTAAACGATGATGATGATGATATACATACATACACACACATGCACATATCAAGATATATAAATACATACATACAAGCATACATATGTGTGTGTGTGTGTGAACACGTGTGTGTATATGCACATATCATCATATATGAATGTATGCACACACACACACTCACACACAACATATGTATGTGTGCATGCAATGTTAAAACTGAGTTCAACAAAGTGCTTTTTGAAATAGTTGTATGCTGTCAACTTAATGTGACAGTCCCATGAAGGGAATAATACTACTGTTGGTTAGACCTAGGAAGCTGCACCGCTTCCTGTCGGCCTTGACACATTTCCTGTTCTTTTTACAAAGTGTCCTCTCCATTATGTCCCAGAGATGTTCAATAGGGTTTATATCTGGTGACTGGCTTGGCCATGGAAGCTTTTTAATGCCATTCTCATCCAACAAATCTTGGGTCATTTTAGCCATGTGACAAGGAGCTCCATCTTCCATAAATAAAGAGTCTTCTTTAATCATTTCACCACTGGAGAAGATTGGAAGGAGTTCTTTCTGCAATATGGACACATATCAACCTGAGTTTATGTTTCCCTCTCACTCCACCAGCTCTGATCAACTATTGCTCCAAATTGCTCCCCAAACTGCAATCTTTTCACATCAAATTCTTGACCACAGAATCACCAGACCCCCACTTGATCACTGTCAGAAAATACAGCAAATCTGGATTTATCAGAGAATATGATTGTCCCAAAATGCTAGTGGCCTTTCCACCATCTCACTGGCCCAATATTTTCTCTGCTTGATGTTGGCTAGTCGAAGAAGTAGCTTCCTTCTTGCTGCTCTGCCATTGTAACTAAGTTTGTGGAGATACCTGGTAGCTGTTCTGGGACTGACATCAACTTGTTCTGCTATGTCAGAGGCCTTGCAACGAAGATTATCCGCCACACTTCTCTTAGCAAAGAGAAGGGTCCTGTCAGAGGGCCCTGGTTGATTTGTGCACAATCACTCTATTAACTGTTGAAAGTGGAATCCCAAGGTTTTCTGTGATTTTACGATGACTAAGTCCACCTTCAGAATGACCCACAATACAGCCACTTCGAAATTCAGACAGTTCCAAGACTTCTTTTGTATATGGCATTATTAAACAGTCACATATAGAACCTGAAACATAGACATGTTGATTAATAAAAGATATAAACCTTTATAAGTTCGAATAAACATAAAACGATGTTTTATGGAGTGTATATTTACTTCTGTCATGTCTGTGTATGTATAATTATAAGTATATATATGTATGTATGCATGTGTATATATATATGTATATATATATAATGATGACATATAGGTGAGGGTGCATGGCCTAGTGGTTAGGTGCTGCCTTCAAGATTGTGAGATGATGGTTTTAATTCCTGGACCAAGTGCTGCATTCTATTCTTGCACAAAACATTTCATGTAACATTGTACTGTGATGTCAACATCTGACATGTGGTACACTATTCCCTATACAAAAAATGTTGATTTGATGGAGGGAGTACTGCACAGACACTGTGTGTGTGTGTGTGTGTGTGTGTGTGTGTGTGTGTGTGTGTGTGTGTGTGTGTGTGTGTGTCACAAGTGAGAAGGGATCCAGGAATCCCGATGGTTACCTCAGGCAGTATTCCTGTAAACACTGGCTGTCCAGTTGTTAAGGAAAGAGAATTTCTTCAGTAGAAACATTAGTTTCACACAAACAGAAAATCTGGATGTTTAACATCAGTCATGAAGTATAAATAACAATTGAAGACCAAAAGTGTTAGTATTACATTTATATTATAAATAATATGTGACAACTGTAAAAATGTAAGAAATGTTCTAAATCTAAGCACTTTATGGATGTGAAACCCAAAATAATCCCACAGGCTGGCTATAAGTATCTTTATCTAAATACACCATGAAGAATGGAGTTGTCACATATTATTTATAATATAAATGTAATACTAACACTTTCAGTCTTCAATTCTTATTTATACTTCATGTACCTCCTGTACCTACACCTTAGAACCATCATGGTATCTGATGTGGCTTTTTAAACCAGGCAATGTTTTGAAAAGACACCCACATAGATTGCATATCCGATTTGGGCCACCAAGAGCTGCAGATAAGTTCTGGTCTTATAAACATATGCATGCACATATGCACCTGTGCAGATGAACTGAAATGATTCAAATATATGAAAGCTGTAGGCTGTGAAAATTAATTATAAGAATGACGATCGCATTCGTTATATATTCTGTGTGTAAAAGATATATATAATGCATGTTTGAGAAATCAATACCAGTAACTAATTCAATTAGCTATGTTGATTGGTTGGAATTGCCGCTGCAAATAGCTCTAATATTTTTTCTATTATTGTCCACCATTTGTTACCAACATATTACCATATATGCTATATCTACATATATACACACATATACATATATACACTATATATACTAGTGTCTCACCGATTTCAGCCCTCATCTGGACAATATGTACGTAACCTTGTTCTATTATGCTTTATAATTTTTTTTTAAAGTAAATTTCTGCTTGACAATAGCTAAACATATATATATATATATATATATATATATATATATATATATATATATATATATATATATACATACATACATACATACATACATACATATATATATATGTATATGTAGATAGATATTTTTCTCTGTTGACGATTTACTTTTCTCTTTAAGATTTTACCTTCTCTTTGGGAATTCACTTTGAGGCTTTATTGCTTCTTTGGGTTTATGCTTTCTTATTGCTAATTTTCTGAAGACGGGGCTTTGCTGTTTTTTTGTTTTTTTTCAGGTGTTGCTTTCTCATTGCTATTCTTTTCTCTTCAAGATGGGGCTTCACTTTTCTTTTAAGAAGTTTCCTTCTTATTGCTAATCTTCTGTATATAGTTTCAAGTTCTTCACTGCTCTCATTATGGTATTACCTTTTTTTTCGTTGCTTCTCTTATGTCTTTGGGGGAAACAAAAGAGTGCATAATTGGCCATCTCCTGGCTTTTAGAATAACTCGGTGTAATTCTCTGCAAAGTTTCAGGACGGGCATCTGGTTGTAAAAAAAAAAAAAAAAGAAAAAACTGCTGGACAAAGTCTCATTCAGTCCCTGCATAAAAAATGCAGATGTAACAATGATGATAGTAATGATGGTGATGATGGTGGTGGTGTTTGCTGCTGCCACCACCACCACCACCACCACCACCATTGTCATACATGTTTCAGGGAGTGAAGTTACAAGTGAAAATGTTTTTTTACTTGTAAACAAGGATGAAGGAAACAAGCATTAGAAGACATTAGCCATTTAAAAACACACAAAAACTGTTAGCTTCACTTTAACCATTATTATTTGGGGGTCAAAATTTTTATCACACTGACCAAGTCATGGTGCAACGAAAATTTTGACTCCAAATAATAAATGTGTAAGTAAAGTTAACAGTGAGTTTTTGAACGGTTAATATATATATTTTCCATGATGTAATTGTAATAATAAAATTAGTGTCTGGGAAACTGAAAATTTTAATGCATTATAATTATATCTAATTAGAATTGGTCCAGTTTTAAAAAAATAATTGCTGCTGGTTTCTGTCAACCAAATTTTATTTATAAGGCTTTGACCAACCTGAGGCCATAGTAAGAAGAGACTCACCAAAGATGCTGCATAGTGGGCTTGAACCTGAGGCTACATAGTTATGAAGCTACATACTTAACCACATAGCCATGCCTAAATCCTGTTTCTGTGTTGTTATTAAAGATGTCAAAGTCACTCTCTTTGGTGTGAGTCACTCAGCAAAGAAGAGACCCATGGAATTCTTGTTGTTTCAAATGAGAATTTGTTAGAATTTTAATATTTTTCCTTCCAATGAATCTCTGTGTGAATGTGAATTTTATTTTCTTGTTCAGAAGAAAAAACAGAAAACCACAGTCACTTGTTGTGAAGAGATAGACGAGGTATATCTATAAGCACGAAATCACTGTCAGCACATATACACATACAGTCCACTATGTATGCACATATACACACACATATTTATGTACTTGCACATGCCCATATGCATACAGCTACATACCCATATGCATACAGCTACATACACAACCACATCGATGATAACTCGCTGGTTCACCATTACCATCTTCGAGCTTGTTGAATCTTCTCGTCATTGGTGGCAGTTGATGGGTGTCCTGCTCCCTCTTCATACTTCACGCTTGTCCGGCTTATTTTAAACTTCTTGATCCAGTCATACACACTTCTTCGCACTAGTGCACTGTCCCTGTATTATGTTAAAAGCCTCTGATAAATTTCAGCACCTGATACAAGACCTTCCGACCAGAGAAACTGGATCACAGATCTTTGTTCTCTTTTAGTGCACATTCCTAGAGGAGGGGGCCATGCTTACACTGTAAAGCCAGACAGAAAAGTGGCACTGTCAACCTCAAACTTCAATCACTTGACCACAATAGTACCAACTATAAGCACACATGCACAAAAGGCAGTGTGACAGTAATAAAGATATGTTATGGCGAAAGTGTGGACAATATTTGGCTTCCCCTTGTATATATATTCTTTTATTTGTTTCAGCCATTTGACTGCAGCCATGCTGGAGCACTGCCTTGAAGTGTTTATTGTTGAACAAATTGACCCCAGGGTTTATTTTTAAGCCAAGTACTTATTCTATCAGGCACCTTGCCAAATAGCTAGGTTACGGGGATGTAAACACACCAGCACTGGTTGTCAAGCAATGATGGGGGGGGGGGGGGACAAACACAGACACAAAGACACACACACAAAAAACATATACATATATATATGTATATACATACATGTATATATATATATATATATATATACACACGACAGGCTTCTTTCAATTTCTGTTTACCAAATCAATTCACAAGGCTTTGGTCAGCTTGCGGCTATAGTAGAAGACATTTGCCTAAGGTTCCACACAGTGGGACTGAACCTGGAACTATGTGGTTGGGAAGCAAGCTTCTTCCTACACAGCAATGCCTGCGGCATATATATATATATATATATATATATATATATATATATATATATGTATGTATATATATATATGTATGTATGTATATAAAAGCCATAAATAAGTGTGTAAATATTAGGCTGAAAAACACTTTTGGATAAAAAATAAGTGAAAGGCTGCCCATGGGATTCAAATCCATCTCCCCTGCAGACATGACAGATGTTCTGTCATTGGACCAAAGTAATCTTTCAAATTTTTCTATCCATTTTAGAAAATTTATTCTTACCAGTGAAAATTGTATTTTGTTGATGTCATAAGAATTTTTCTATAAAGTTTTGAGAGAACGTGAAATAGTTCTTATTTCTGGAACACTGCAATCTGAAAGTTATAAAGAACATCTAAATGGTGAGTTAAAAAGACCATCTGGAAGTTTACAAAAGTTGTCATATATATATATATATATATATATATATATATATATATATATATATATATATATATAGTGTACTGTTCCATGGTGGTAAGATCAACAAAAATGTACTCCATCTGGTGGGAGATAAATATTACATAACAAACACAGTATATATTTTTATGAGCTACTAATAGTTTCATGCGGTGAAAGCAACTCAGTATTTTATAACGCATCCTGTGCCTTCATGCAATTCTCAGGCTCTTTCCACATGGCATAACAAGCTATAACAGATGTTATAGCTTTTTATGCCATGTGGTCAGAGTCTGAGGATTGCATGAAGGCACCAGACTGAGTTGTTTGTGTCACATGAAACTATTAGTAGCTCATAAAATAGTATATACTATGTTTATTATATGTGTGTGTGTGTGTGTGTGTTAAATAAAATGAGACAACAAAACCAAGGCAGTGTGAAATTTCTAGGACATTTATAAAGAGAAAGGTAGTTTTACAGCTATATATATAATGTGTGAGTGTATGTCTGTGCATATATATATATATATATATATATATATATATATACACACACACACATATATCACACATATGTATGTATATAATGTGCATGTGTGTGTGTGTGTGTGTGTGTGTGTATATATATAAATTTGTGTTTCACACATTTGGCTTGATATTAATCTAAGTTGTTGTCGCTTGCTTTTTACAGCTTCATAGTTATTTAGAAAGTGCACATCTATATCTTGGTTCCTTTAGGTATCACCTCCCCATTTTAAAAGACTGCCTCCTGGACTAAGGCCTAGCAGCTTTAAAAGAAAGCGCAATGTTTCTTTCCTCAAATCGGTAAAGTTTGGGCTTTTATATGATGCACGTCATTCTTGACCCTTTGATAGTAATTTTTTTCCTTCCTTCCCTTTTTCCCATCTTAAATTCCTTTGTTTGTGGCTACACAAAGCTTCCTCTTTCTGGAAAAGACTAAAAAAAAAGAAATCACTGATATGAATCTTCCTCTTTTTTTTAACTTCCAATGAATTTCATAAAAACACTTTTCTTCCAGATAAGCAACAGGTATTTCAGAACCCAGTATTTGTTGTGCTTGCTTGAAACCCCAGAGTTATATAAAAATTAACGTAAACAAACAAACAAAAAAAATACAGGTACATGAAGACATTTTGTGCTTGTATGTATATATATATATATATATATATATATATATATAAGCAATATTATATATATATATATATATATATATATATATATATATATATATACATATATATGTATGTGCATACACACAGAGAGATACACTCATGTGCACGTGCATGCATGCGCACACACACACACACAACACACTTCTTCTCCATAATGTTTTCCATGAATTCAACTTCTCTTCAAAGCATGATTCAGAAACTGTTTCTTAAATGCTGTTATTTGGTCTTCAAAACGGTCTTGTCTATATGCATATATATATATATATATATATATATTTCGCTTTCCTATTAATTTTTTTTTTTTTAATTAATGCCCTCTGTGGATGTATTTATTTGAGAAAGCTTTGTTCTCCGTTTTTGATTACTAATTGCTAATTATTTTTTTTCAAATTCTATTTTTCTGGAATGTAAAGGACATGAAATTGCATCCCTGTAAACCATGAAATCATCCATGAATGTATCAGCCAACAAGCTCAGACATTCAACTAACCTGACATGGTTTTGATGTTTTAACTTTGGAAGTAATTTCTATTGTAGTACAGCACAAAACTAAATGTTTATGACTTGACTATCACCTGGAGCAATTTTATGCCAACATTCAACTGTTTAAAGGCAGTTAACTGGCAGAATTGTTATTAAAATGCTTAATGACATTTCCTCCATCTTTATGTTCTGAGTTCAAATTCTGTCAAGGGTGACTTTGCCTTTTGGAGTTGATAAAATAAGTACCAGTTGAGCACTGGGGTTGCTGGTCTTGTGCCAAAATCTGAAATCAAAATTCAACTGTTCTATGAATTTCCAAGCACAACCATGACAACTATTTTCTCTTTTGGCACTACAGTAGGTTTATTTGCCTAACAGAAAACAATTTATAGATTTGCATTACTGATTAATCATTCAAAAATTATGCTTCACCCCCACTTTAATCCTTAAACTGTGAAATTAAATTTCATGGTTATTCAAGTTAATGATGTTAATTATCTACCAAAGAATAGAATTGGTATTTTCTGCAAGCCACATTTATCTCAATAAACTTGACATATCCCAACAAGAAATAGTTTCAAACATGACATTCCTCAACAAAAGATAAATTGCTTTCTTGTTATTGAGGGAAATGAGACTTTGAGTGAATGTATCTGCTTTTCACAGTAAATGTGTACAGCTTATATGAGTTGCATATGCATTCATCCATCCCTTGACAGCATGGGAAAATGAATGAAAAACAAATGTGGTAGATATTTCTTGCAGAAAAAAATCTGTAAGAATATTCAGATCAGCTTTAAATTTAAACTTTAATAGAATTATTAGTTGATCTCTTTCTCTCTCTTTCTTGCATTCCCCTCTCTCTATTTGTTATATTACTTTCTAAAGAACTCCAGTTGTTGATTGTAGTCTTAAACCTTATTTAGTAATACTTTTGACTTCAATTGCTGGAATTTAAATATTCTTCCCAGAAATATCTTGGAGCTATTCCAATTCATTTTCATTGACCAATTTATATATAATTTTTATATGATTGATATATAATCTACTTATAGTTGATGCATAACCTATAAGTTATCTCTATATCATAGATATATAATCTATAGTTGATATAGATTTCAGGCACTTCAAATGACTGATATTATTGGAGTTATCTCTTTTAGTTGGAATAGGTCTTTTTTTTCCCCTTTTATAAGACTTTAAGCCCCTGCCCCACTCCACTCAGGGCATATTTCTGCCTACCAACTGCATGAATAATTTCAATTAATTAAAACTTTTACAATGCACTGCATCACATATGTGAAACATTACCATGTGTATGTGTGTATATATAGTCACTCCCCTGAGTCACTTTCCTTCAGTCTCATTACCGATTAATCTCTGATAGTGGTTTAAATGATCCTGATATTGAAATTTTCTAACAGGGATTTAACAGAACTAGAAACCTTATTTTTCCCTAGCTTCAATTAGTCTGTCTGTCTGTCTAAATTTTTCTTATATCAGAAACAAAATGATTCACTGAAATATTTCCAGATTCCCAAGGATTACTTGTGATATTTTGCATGTCACTTGCAATGCTCTGTCTATCAACCTAAACTGATATTTCAATAATTTCTATTTCAGTTTTCCCCCTCCCCTCAATTCCCACATATAAACATCCCTCTCCCCTGCCTACCTGCAAAAGGAATGACTTCTTTTTTGAATGGTGTGTTATTATTCTTTCCTTTTTTCTCTTTTCTCCTGCCTTGCTCTTTGAAGCAATGAACCATATTCTTGCAGCTAATGAAGAGCATGTACCTATTCTGCATTGCTCACAGAAAATGATAAAAGAAAAAAAAATTCAATATGTCTCTAATTAATAAATATTTAAATCAGTTTATCAACCCAAGTTGTATAATAATGTATCTATATTAACATGTTTTGTTTCTCCGTTGAATGCTCTGGCTATTAATTCAAATTGTTTGTATTTACAAGAGAGAATAAAAACAAAAAAGCATTTCCCTCTCTTCCAATTCTGAATCAAAAATATTGTGAGACATAAATATTAGTTTCTGATTTAGTATATTGCATTTAAATTTTGATGCTTTTTCTGAAATATTCACACTCATGAGTTGTGGTTATTGCCATGCAAATGGCACCCATGAATCGTAGTCGTGGTTGCTGCCAGTACCATGTAAACAGCACCCACCCATGGATTGTAGTTGTGGTTGGTATCATGTAAATGGCACCTAAAAGCACCCATTATATGCCTGGAGTGGTTAGCGTTAGGAAGGGCATCCAGCTGTAGAAACCATGCCAAATCAGGCTGGATCCTGGTGCACCTCTCCAGCTCAACAGCTTCAGTCAAACCATCTAACCCATGCCATCATGGAGAGCAGACGTTAAACAATGATGATGATGATGATAATTTGCTCTAAAAAAATCTTGATAGTTTCTACAAAATGAAGACACTAAATCCTTTGCCTGTCCTCAGCATTTTTGTAAGTTTGTCCAAAACGTCTATGTTTGTTTTCAGACTTTCAGCTAACCCTTGTCTCACTACATTCTGAGTAATATAAAGCTCTCCTTTCATAAGTTCCAAGTTATTCTGATGGTTGAAAAAAAAAACTGGTAATATGTATCATAAATGATGCATATACACCAGGGAAATATGCCTTTTGTATCACATATAATAGACAGGATCAGGGGTTCTCAACCTATGAACCCCTTTGATTACTATTTCATTCTGGTGGACCCCCATAAACATTCGATGTTTAAAAACTAGTTTTATAGAGACTTCTTTCAAAATCCCTATTTTGTTTTTCACACATTGACTTGTGTAGGTTGAACTCTGTAAAATGTTAGAGAAAGGACCCTAGCTGTTTCTTGCAATGCATACCAATACGAGATACATCTAAAGAAAAATTTGTTCAGGGGCCCTTAAAATACTATTGTGGATCCCCAGTTTACGATTTTGTTACTTGAACCCCCAAAAATCTTATATGGACCCTGGTTGAGAAGCACTGAGTTAAATAAAACAAAAATAACTCCATTTTAATCTAGTCCATCATAAATTGGTTATTTCGATTTATTATTGTTATTATTATTATTATTATTATTGTGCCTATTGTAGAAAGGATTATCATTATTATTATTATTATTATTTAAGGTGGCCAGCTGACAGAATTTTAGCACGCTGGACAAAATGCTTAGCAGTATTTCACCCTTGCTATGTTCTAAGTTCAAATTCCACCAAGGTTGACTTTGCCTTTCATCCTTTCAGGGTTAATAAATTAAGAGCCAGTTGTGTACTGGGGTCGATCTAATCGACTGGCTCTCTCTCCTCCAAAATTTAGGCCTTGTGCATTTAGTAGAAAGGATTATTATTATTGTTATTGTTGTACTTATTACAAATCTGTTATTATTCTGATCTTCTTACATTTTTCTTTCTACCCGTTTTTCATTTTCTCCCCCCCACCCTGATATTGCCTCTTCCAAGTTACTTTCCCATTTTATCCTTCTACTTACACTCTACCCTTTGTTATACTCTGAATGCATTCTTAACATATCCGCTCTTTACTCAATCTAAGCCTCAGACCCTCTAAAAATTACTCCGTAGATTTTACACATCTGGTTGTCCCGCCCTAGTTGTCGCCCCATTTGTTATCTACTACTCATCTACTTAACTCATTTGCTTATTGATTTTTTCTTTATTCTTTAATGTGCAAATTAATTAATAATTTAAATTATTATCACTATATCTAAAAGTTAATATTTATTAATAATATTATTATCATCATTCATATTATTATTATTATTATTATTATTATTATTATTATTAATAATGCTATTGTTGTTGTTGTTATTATTATTATGAATACTATTATTATTATTATTATTATTAATAATACTACTATTATTATTACTATTATCATTACTACTATTATCATTATTAATAATACTATTATTATTATTATTATTAATGCTATTATTTTTATTAATACTATTATTATTATTATTATTAATATTATTATTATTATTAATACTATTATTATTACTATTATTATTATTAATAATAATACTATTATAATTATTATTATAATTATTTTAATACTATTATGATTATTATTATTATTAATACTATTATTATTATTAATACTATTATTATTATTAATACTATTATCATTATTATTATTATTATTATTATTATTATTATTATTATTATTATTATTAATACTATTATTCTTATTATTGTTGTTATTATTTATATTATAACAACTCTATCAAACTACAAAAAAATAATAAATCCATATTGTGAGATTTTTGGAAGCAGATTCCTAAAATATATTAGAAATGTATTCATTCAACTTTGTTTTTCTCTGTGAATAACAGTTTTTAGTTACTTACGATTAAGATATTGTTTCCATATCATATATAATGTTACCATTTTTGTATGAAGCTAAAATCCATGTTATAATTTAAATTTATAAAAAAAATTAATATTCATAAGAATTAATATTTATAAAAATAATCTAAACTCTTATTTTGTTAAAAGAATCTGTGAGAAATAGTTCCTTAATTTAACCCTTTAATATTCAGATTACTGTCAAGTGTAATCCCTATTTATTCACATTGTCTTGAATTAATCAAACATTAATCTCAAAGCTTCAAGACTGATGAAGCAACTGATTACTCCTAGAATGACATTGTAGGGTGGTTGTAAGAGGCCAGATCTGGCCAGTTTGAGCATAAAACATAGAATATTTGAACCGGGTATGTCTAGTTTGAATACTAAGGGCCTGAGTAGTTACTTCCCCCGATGTAACTACAACTGTATCCTTGTGTACGAGCAATTACCATGTGGAATATTTTTTGTCTGTGTTCTTTTACATATTTACTTGATGTATTTTCTTTTGTTTTTTTCCAGACTTAAGCTAAAGGTCAATTTCCTATCAAACCATTCTTTCTTTTACTACTTTTTTTATTTGTTTTAATTTTACTTATTTCTACATTATTCTTTGGCAATGGGGTAAGGGTGATTTTAATAGTTTTTCTGTGGGTTAAGAATATCATTAGGGGTTGGGTTGTCAAGGATTTTATTAATTTGGGTTCCTGCAAGTTTTCCTTAGAGTATCATCAAAGGGATTTATTGATATATTTGATTTGGGAGAGGTATTTACCTTGTCTATTAAACTTATTTCATATACAGTGTATTCTGGAACATTTTCAGCCTGTGAATGAGATGTTTTCTTTTCTTTTCTTTGGAAGTATTATTTGGTAGGAATTTTCAAAGGAGGTTGTTATATTTGTCAATGGTAGAATTCTCAGGTAAATTTGGTCACTATTTCTAGCATGTCGTACAAAACAACCACATAGAATCCCTCTTGTTCACTTGTGTTGTTGTCATTTAGCCCCAGGTCAGATCTGTGATTAAAAGCATTCTAACAATGACTGTTACATTGTTTTCCTATAGGCCCAGAACCACATCTTAGTGTGTTCTTATCTAAGACAGTTTGATGTAATCTGAGGGAGATTTCACTGCTATTTCAAGCAGATGGTGGTTTCTATATCTCTTCTGACTAAAGTTTGCTTTCTGTTTGAAGCCACAGAAATTATCTTTCAATTTATCTTTATTCTAACCTTTTTTGGATTTAGTTTTCCTTCTTTGATGAAACCAAAGTTTTTCTTTTTTCTCTCTCTCTCCCTCTCCAGATTTTCCCTTTCAGATCCAATATTTTACATAATTAAAAACAGTTCACCTCAGTTCTGAGTTTCATATTATTGATAGTGGCTAACTTAGCTCCCTTTTCTTGTCTTTTCCCTGAGGTTTTTGAGTTTTAAGTACTTTATAATGACTTGATTACTTCCTGAATAGAGGGAAAAAATGTGAATAAATAAACAAGTAGAGTTACTAGTGTGGTTGTGTGGTTAAGAAGCTTGTTTCCCAACCCTGTGGTCCTGAGTTCAGTCCCACTGTGTGGAACCTTGGGCAAATGTCTTCTACTATAGCCCTGGGCCAACCAAAATCTTGTGAGTGGATTTAGTAGACAGAAACTGAAAGAAGCCCATCATGTGTGTGTTTGTGTTATGTTTGTCTCCCATCACCATTTGGCAACTGGGGTTTGTTTGTTTGTTTGCGTCCTTGTAACTTAGCAACTCATCAAAAACAACCAACAGAATAAGCACCAGGCTTTAAAAAATCAAATCCTAGGGTTGATTTGTCTGACTAAACCAGAAGTTTTCAACATGGGTTGTACCATCTCCAAAGGGGTGCTGGGCATGTTGAGGGGAACATTAGGCTTTAGTGGGTGGTGAAGTACCATAACATGCTAAATTTTACCTATTCTTTTATTTGTTTCAGTCATTTGACTGTGGCCATGCTGGAGCACTGCCTTTAGTCGAACAAATTAACCCCAAGACTTATTCTTTGTAAGCCTAGTACTTATTCTATTGGTCTCTTTTGCTGAACTGGTAAGTTAAAGGGACGTAAGCACACCAACATCGATTGTCAAGTGATGGTGGGGTGGACAAACACATACATACATATATATATATGACAGGCTTCTTTCAGTTTCCATCTACCAAATCCACTCACAAAGCTATAGTAGAAGACACTTGCCCAATGTGCCACACAGTGGGACTGAACCTGGAACCATGTGGTTGGTAAGCAAGCTACTTAACATACAGCCACTCCTGCAATTATACTATACATAATAAAACTAGTAATGGCTATTAAAATAAAATGCGAGATAAGAATATATTGTGGCTAAAGACATGTTTGAAGAAGAAGAATTTCTAATGTTATATTTGGCATTAGGAAGGGCATTCAGTTGTAAAAATCCTGCCTGGTGCAGTCTTCTGCCTAGCCAGCTCCTGTCAAACTGTCCAACCCATGCCAGCATGGAAAGCGGATGGCAAATGATGATATTTATGTTTTGAATAGTATTTTGTAAGTGTGCAGTCTTGTTTGTTTTCTTTGTTTCTTCGTATGTTGTGACCTCCATTATATTTTGTTTTGTAATATTATTTACAATTGTTGTGTACTTTACTCTTCAAAAAATTTAGACTGAGTGGAAAAAGAAAGTACAGTCAGTATTTGAGTGAATATTTGAAATATGGATTTATTCCATCTCTAAATAACGAGCCATTGCTACTATGTTTGATATGTGAAAAAAAAATGTTCTCAAATGAAACAATGACACCTTTGAGAATGGTCGAACATTTACAAAAGAAAGTATCCAGATAAAGGTGGAAAAGACGGGGACTGTTTTCGCCAAATGAAAAATGATTTTAAGAACTATCTTACTCTCAAAGGATTTCTGGGTTGTTTACCAAACAAACTAGGCAAATAGAGGAGGGGTTGGTTATTGTTTTATAAACTTTCAAAATTAATTGCAAAATTTGGAAAACCACAGACTATTGGTGAAACTCTTCTCTTACCAGCTATAAATGAAGTTTTGCATGCTATGACTTATCCAGGTAAAAGTGCCAAAGCAGCACCATTCCCTCTCCGTAATCGAACAGTAGCAGTAAGAGTAGATGACATGGTGAAAGGTCCTTGGACTACGTTGCCCAATGCATCTTTTTTTTTTTTTTAGATAATAGGGATGCGATTTTAGAGAATTTAGCTACAATGTCTAGCATGTTGAGTGATCATAGAGCTCCATCGTTAGTCTGTGTTAGTATTAATTAATTATGTAATTCACTCAAGTTTAATGGTAGTTTACTGTTTAGTTAGATTGTTGCTAAGATTATAATCTTTGACTTCTTCAATTAGTTTATTGTCATTACATTCATTTTCCTCCACATGGCAATAGAAGAAAATCAATGTTATTATTATTATTATTATTGTTGTTAAGGTGAAGGTTGGTAGAATTGCTTGCATGCCAAACAAAATGCTTAGTGACATCTTTATGTTCTGAGTTCAAATTCCACCATGGTCAGTTTTACTTTTTGTCATTTCAGGGTTTGATAAAATAAGTACCAGTTGAGTACTTTTCCAATGTAATCATCTTAGCCCCCTCCCTCCAAATTTCAAGTTTTGTGGCTGTAGTGAAAAGAATTATTATTATTATTATTATTATTATTATTATTATTAAGGTGGCAAGCTGGTAGAATTACCTGAGTATCAGACAAAATGCTTAACATTTTTCTGACTGGTTATGTTTTGAGTTCAAATTCTCTTGAGGTCGATATTTTACCTTTCATCCTCTTGGGGTTGATAAAACAAGTACTAGTTGAGTGCTGGGGTTGATGTAATTGGCTTACTCTTTCCGACCCAAAATTTCAGGCCTTCTCTCTATAGTAAAAATAATTATTATTATCACCATCTTCAAGGCGGTGATCTGGCAGAATCATTAGCATGCTTGGAAAAATGCTAAGTGGCATTTTGTCTGTCTTTACATTCTGAGTTCAAATTCTGCTGAGGTTGACTTTGCTTTTCATCCTTTCGGGGTCATTGGAATAAGTATCAGTTACACACTAGGGTCGATGTAATCAACTAGTCCCCTCTTCCAAAATTTCAGGCCTTGTGCCTATAATAGAAAGGATTATTATTATTATTATCACTCCTCCTCCTACTACTACTACTACTACTATTATTTCCACTAAATTAGCAGTTTTGTTGTGATATTATAATAAATCAAACTTTTGGTTCTAGCTAAATCTGAAAGAGGACACAGACTACCATTATGACACGCTCCAGTTGCCATTAAGGTCAATTCTAAAGAAAACCAATTCTGAATCACCATTTCTCAGTCGAAGAGCCAGTACAGGAGATCTTAGAAGTAAGTACTCACAAATTGTACCATACTGTTTTTGTTTTTTTGTATGTGTATGTGGCTATGTGGTGAGAAGTTGGCTTCCCAACCAAATGGTTGTGGGTCCAGTCCCACGTTCTAGTTAAGAAATTAACAATTGGAAGAATTATTCCCTATAGAAACAAATGATTCAACAAATAGACCATTCCCTCCATTGTAAATATGGAAAGCTAGATGTGAAGCTGTAAAAATTAGAGGAACTTATATCTTCAACATTCAAGAGAGGGGATTTGAGAGATGAACATGAGGAAGGAATCTTCAACATTCCAGAGAGGAGGATTTGAGAGGGAAAGGGGAGGAGGGAAACTTCAACATTCCAAGGTGAAGTGAAATAGTTACATCCAGGAATCAAAATTGGGCCTTAGAATGAGCTCACTTGCCATAGCTTTTAGCCATTTCATTATCATATTTCTAATAAGACACACTGCCTTTGTTTCAATTAATTTTGAAAATAATAAAGAATTTAATTAAAATAACTTTGTCATTTAAAAGCTAGTGTTTGGAACATAAACAAACATGAAATTTTGGTGGAAGGTTTTAATTTAGATAGTCTTAAAATGAATTTCTATCTAAGAACTAGGGGCTGTGTTAGGCAGGTTGGTAGTTAATTTCTACTTTATCTCTCTTTCCCTAATATAGTTCACTATGAATGATACCAATTCTCTTGGAGAAGATAAATAGGAATGGTGCAGAGACTAATAAGGGTTATTTTAATTAGGAATGGTAGCTTTGTGCCCATTTGGGTATTTAATCTTCAGAAATTTCTTTTTTTGTTCTCTGTATCTCTTTTCCAACGTTCTTCATTTTATTATGTATTTTTAGTGGATGGTGATCTCTTTTACCGAGATCTTGCTGCCAAACAGAGAAAGGAAAGTATTGTTGAAGATGTACCGTTTGTTTTCAAGGTTAGTAAAGCATTTTCAATTTTTCTTATAATTTTATTCGTTTTCTTTTACAAAGACAAATCAGTTTTTGACTTTTTCTATTCAAATAGGTTTTTAACCTAATATTTATTCTTTAACTGCTTCAAGATTCACTGTTCCAAAAAAGGATTATTTCCTTATGATCATTTTTGATTTTTAGATCACAAATAAAAATAAATCTCCAACTTTTTTTTTTTTGTGGAAACCTTCCTATAATTATGAAATACAATTTTTTTTACCTTTTCCAGATTTCTCTGTTAATATCTTTCATCCTTCATGTTGTACTGTCTATATTCTTTACAGGAAATTTCTAACACTTTCTGCTATTTCAATGTATTCGAAATACACACAGTTCTATGTTCATGTGCAGCTATTACATTACATATTCAAAGAGTGAGAGATTATCTGTTCTTATGTGATTTTTTTTAATTTAAAAAAAAATGTGGGTCTGTTGTTCTTTTTCTGTCTCAAATTGGCATATATGATGTCTCTGATATCATTAACTTAACCCGTTTGTTGATATTTTTCTGTTGAAATACTCTGCCTTTCTTTCAATTAATTTTCATTATAACAAAAAAGAATAAAAATTGGTAAAATAACTTTGTCATTATTAAGCTGGTGTTTAGAACATAAATTAACACACAATTTTGATGGAAGGTTTTAATTTAGAACATATTAAAACAGGAAGTTTATATCATAGAACCAGGGATGGTCTTAAATAGGTTTTATCATTAACACACTGTTATGTGATTCCATTTCCATGTCACAAGTTTTGACATCCTTCTTAAGCTAACATGATGCTGTTTAATGTAAGGCAATGATGTTGTTACTCACCAAACCTATTTTCACTGTAAACACCTAATTCTTTGTATTTACAGTTTCGAAAACAATTCTATTTCAAAGTCCATACATATTCAACGGTAAATATAGCAAAATGCTTATAAAGCTGGTATGACTTCTTTGCCAAGAACATAATGTTTGACTTCCATAGCCTTCTGCTGATGCAAATGTATTTTCATCCAATCACAGCTCCTTTGTTGTTTGAAGGTTTGGCAGTGTTAAGAGCAATAGTGTTTTTTAGTGTGAACGTGTGTATATGTGAGGATGGGAGAGGGGAATATTAGCCACTTTTTAAGCCCCGATCCTCCGGATGTCTTATGAAAACTAAAAGAGTGAAATAAATCTGTATCCTTAAAGATTTAATGTGAATTGTAAGAATGGCATTACTAAAATTGTTAAAGTCTCATCAGTCTAAATTAATCATTTGTGTTGGTCGTTAAATTACTGTTTTTCGATTTAAGAATAATGTCTCAGATTTTTTGGTAATATAGTGAAAATGAGAGGTTGTGACATTCATACCTTTCCCTAATGTATTCTTAGCATATGTGTTATGTTCTGTGTTTTGTTGTTGATCCTTGGACTTGGTTTATTGTTGTTAAGAAATCAATAATTTGAATATATACCCATACTATAGTGACCATCACCACATAGTTTACCTCTGGTCAGTTATACTAGATATCTAGACTGACCACCACCACCAACACCCCGACAATTTACCTTTGGCCAGTTATACAAATTATTCACCAATACCACAGTGACCACCCCAACATAGTTTCTCCACTGGTCAGTTATATTAAATTTTCTTCTTCTTCTTCGGGCAGCTTCAACCCAGATATGCCTCATCTCGTCGTGTCGTGTATCTCTGTCCTCCATTGGCTTTGGTAGGTCTTCAATTTCACGTTGTGTGTCTGTGTGTCATCTCAGTGTTGTCTGTTTTCACGTTCTGAGTTCAAATTCCACCGAGGTTGACTTTGTATTTATCCTTTTGGGGTTCATAAATTAAGTACCAGTGAAACACTGGGGTTGACAAAAACAACTAGTACCCTCCCCTAAAATTTCAGACTTTGTGCCTTTAGTAGAAAGGGTTATTATTATTATTATTATTATTATTATGGCAGCAAGTTGGCAGAATTGTTAGCATGCTAGGCAAAATGCTTAGCAGTATTTTGTCTGTCTTCATGTTCTGAGTTCAAATGCTGCTGGGGTTGACTTTGCCTTTCAACCTTTTGGAGTCGATAAATTAAGTACCAGTTGCAAAATGAGGCTGATGTAATTGACTGGTCCCCTCCCCCAAAATTTCAGGCCTTGTGCCTCTAGTAGAAAAGATTACCATTATTATGGCAGTGAGCTAACAGGTTTGTTAATGTCAAATGAAATATTTTGTAGTGCTTAGTTATACTTCTTTACACTGTGTTCAGAACTTGCCAAGGTCAACTTAGCATTTCATCCTTTCAGAGGAGCCCATGCTATAAAGTAGCAGTCTGGGGTTGATTCAAGTGACCCCACACCACCTTCCAAAATTTTCACACAATAATAATTTTTATTGTAAGTTCTCTAACGATAGTGGATAGCTAATGAGCAAAACAATGGTACCTCTTTGCAGATACTCAACTTACTGAAACAACAGTCAAATATCCCTCAAGTTGTATGCTTTACTGTTGGACAGTGTAATCTTTCATATATCAGATGTGGTGTTCAGGGATAGACTGTCTTTGATTACAAGTTTGTTTGGTTTGGGGGCTCTACAACCAACTGATTAGCACTGTCCCCTTTACATGTCAATAGTGGAAATCCTTATTTTAAATTCTGTAAAAGGGTGACGGAATAATTTTCTTTTAGAGAATTTAAGAGAGCAGAGAGTTATTATTGTGTAACCACTCAAGATGAGCCCTCATCAATTTGAACTGTAGTACACAGGTAGATGATGTTGCTGTGTAGCCCTAGGTCAGTCCTGATCCAGCAAGATAATTATCGTTGTTGTTGTTGTTGTATAGCCCCAGGTCAATCCTGATCCACCTCTCCTGTGGCACACAGGTTTTGTTGATGTTGTGTAGCCCCAGGTAAGTTCCTGATCTAGCAAGGTAGTAGTTGTTGTATAACCCTAGGTCAGTCCTGATCCAATGATCCTATGTCAGGTAGTTCTTGTGTAGACCCAGGTCTGTCCTGATCCAGCAATCCTACGACACACAAGTCATTGTTTTTATTGTTGTGTAGCTCTAGGTCAGTGTATTGTGTGTTTGTGTTGTTGTTTTAGTCTCCTGTCAGCTGTGACTGAGCTGAGCTATAATCACAAGGCAATCCAACCATGATAACTCCATCTTTACTTTTCTTTGTTTCAGGAATAATGTACATTATACTATGTTATCCAACTTCCCTCTCTCTCCCTCGCTCTTCCCCACTTCCCTCATGGATGGTAAAATGTGGTTTCTTGAAGATTTTGATGCAATTTTTGAGATGCTCTTAATATCTTTTCTGTATTATGTGCATATTATGTGTGTGTATGTGTTGTGGATGCAGGTATGGTTGAGTGATTAAGGGACTCATTTTTCAGAATCAGGTTTGGAGATCAAGCCTACTGCATGGTCGGTGTCTTGGGCAAGTGTTTCTTTTTTTTTTCCTTTTGTTACAAACATTGGATTGACTCAACACTTGTGTGTGAAATCGGGTTGACAAAGATTGTGTAGAAGACTGTTGTACAGTTGTATACATATAATTCAAAATTCCAGCCTTGTCTCTTGTGTTATGTATACTCTGCCTGAAAATTTTATTTGTGGAATACTCAGCCACATATATGTTAGTGATGGAAGTAATACCAAATGGCAATCTTTATGTCCTACTCAATGTGAATGTCTTGTTAGAATGTTAACTACTGTGGTATTTGCCTTGAAAGACCCTCTCATGCAGATGTTCTGTGCTAAGGTCATAGCCATAGATTGTTAGCAGATGAGAACCGTCTGGCATGGGCATTGGAACTGTCAGATCACATGATTTCAGTGCACTGCACTTCCTCAGTGACAGTTGCCCACTTGCCAAATCTTACTATAAATGATATATATATATATATATAGAATTACAATGACTTTTCAGTCACTGATGTTGCAAGCAGCCAACAGGCTTACTAAAAAATAAATATTACTGGTAGAAGTAGTATTAGTACTGAATGGCGATTTTTATATCCAATTTAATGTGGATGTATTATCAGAATACTGAATACTGCAGTGTTTAGCATTCTAATAATACATTCGTATTGAGCAAAATACAAAGATTGCCTTTTGGTATTAATACATATAAATCAATTTGATAAGTAGCTTGGTTAGTTAGTTGAATAACTGAATGTTCCTCATTGAAACTAATGGAAGAAAATCCATGATGTGTGCTGTTATTTGGCCATAAGTTGGCTTTGAATGAGTAAACCTATGATCAAAAGCATTCCAGCTGTGACCATCCTGTCCTTTTTTGTATATCAAGGACTACATGATCTAGTGCAGTGGTTCCCATCCTGGGGTCTGTGGACTCCTGATGGTCCACAAAGGTAGTATTAGGGGGACTGTGAACTAAATTCAGAATTTCTTATATATATATATATATATATATATATATATATATATATATATATGTATATATATGTATATATGTATATATATGTATATATGTATATATATGTATATATGTATATATATGTATATATGTATATATATATATATATATGTATATATATATATATATGTATATATATATATATATGTATATATATATGTATATATATGTATATATGTATATATATGTATATATATATATGTATATATATATATATATGTATATATATATATATATATATATATATGTATATATATATATATATATATATATATATATATATATGTATATATATGTATATATATATATATATATATATATATATATGTATATATATGTATATATATGTATATATATATATATATATATATATATATATATATATATATACATATATAGATAAGGATAAGCATATTAATAAAGGTCCGTGAGAAAACTCATTTAAATAAAAGGGTTGGGAACCACTGATCCAGTGTATGCCTCCATTCTAATGGCAGCAGGAGTGTGATTTTAGAGAAATTTAGCCACTATTTCCAGCTGGCTGATGAACTACATAGATGCCCCCTCTTTGACCTGTGTATATGTGTTACTGTCTTGTGTATGTATTGTGTAATGTGTTGTGTGATGTTGTATAAAGATTCTGTTGACAGTATGTTATTTATATTTTTCAGATGCCTCTTTAAGTTTTACAATAAATGACAATTTATTGTGATATTGTGAGCTAAAATGCTGCTTCTGTTGAAGGCAAATATTGCATGGCTGTCAAATTCTGCTGCATAAACAGCTATTTGTAAATTGTCAAAATGCCAAGATGTTACAATTCAATTTAGTTTCACGTTTAATAATTCTATTTAGCATTGTCTGACTATTAAAAAAAAGAAACACATTTAAGATATACATCAAATTATTTAATATTTGAGCTATGTACAATGGTTAGAGACCTCTGTACCTCAGTGTTATATATATATATATATATATATATATATATATATATATAGCTTATATATATATATTTTTTTTTGAATTGGTAGATCTTGAAGCAGATAAAGCTATAAATAATAGCCTGTGAATATTGGGTTAAAAAATCCTTTGGATAGAAAATGTTGAAGGCTGCCTTCGGGACTCAAACCCACCTCCCCTACAAACATGACAGATGTTCTACTATTGAACCAAAGTGATCTTTTGAATTTCTCAATTCATTTCAGCAACCCTGTTCTTACCAGTAAAAATTGTACGATAGAGAAATTTGAAGTGTAGCTTTGGTCTAGTGGTAGAACATCTATCATGTTGACTGGAGATGTGAGTTTCAATCCCCTGGGCAGCTTCCAACTCTTCTTATCCAAAAGAGATTTTTCAACTCAATATTTACGCAGTTACTTATAGCTTTATTTGCTTCTGAGATCCACCATTCCAAAAAAAGAATTGATGTTCTTTTGAGATTTGTAAATTCTTATGACTTCAACAATTTATATATATATAAATTAATATATATATATACATATATATATATATATATATATATATATATATGTATGTATGTATGTATGTATGTATGTATGTATATGTATCTAGGCAAGTCTATAGTCCTGTCTAGATTGATATAGTGACTGTGAGATTAGAGTGCTAGACTTTGGGCAGTATGGTTGTGATTTCTATACCTTACTGCAGTGCTGTTGCTATGTTGTATTTTTGCTTGCCTCAGTCTGCTTGGCTGACAAACAGGTCCTGCTTCATCACCAATAGAAGCTGAGTGAGAGGGAAATAATAAAAAGAAACAAACAATTTTACTTTTCTTTATGAACCTTGAGCAGTATTGAATGTTCAGTTAGAGTTTTTCCATTCTGGTTTGATAAATGAATTGAAATGTATTTTTTTCTTTCTTTCCTTTTTTTTTTTTTTTTGTCTTGTTTTATTTTCACCATATTTTCTGGCATAAAAGTTGATAAAGTATATTGTGTAAACTTGTACTGCAAACATTAAAACATCTTCCCTATCTTTCCAAATCCTGCTGCTTTTCACATAGAATTTTGGATCCTTGAAAGTCAACCTACATTTTTTGGCTGTTAATTTTGATTTGAAGAATTTGACTTGTATGCTGGAAAATATGGCAGTGATTCTCTTTTCTGATTAGACAAGTACCGTGAAGGGTGTTTTTCTTTTCTTTTTCTTTTTAGTCATGAGAAGGGATTTTGCTCATGCCTTTGGCAGGTTCTTTGTGATACTCAAACTGATATGGTTGATGTTCATCTTAAATCTCTCTAAGTCAAGTGCAGAAGGAACAGAGATATTAAAAGAAATGGGCAGGGTGGAAGTTGCAGAAAGTTGGCTGCAGTCAAATGACTGAAACAAGTAAAAGATAAAAAGCAGTAAGCTACAAGGAGCATGCATATTTATTTCCACTGAAAAAGCAGAAGTATTCTTTTATTCTTTTACTGGTTTTAGCCAGAGGCTGGGGGCCATGCTGGAGAAATGATAATTTTTTTTTTTATGTGGGACGGTATTGTCTAACTTGTCCTTTTTTTTTTCTAAGATATTAGAGTGTGATTTTAGGGAAATTTGGTTGCTATTTCTAGCAGGTTGAGTAATCACATTGAACCTATCTTGTGAGTGGGAGCTGAACTGAAGAAAATGCAAATAATACATCCAGAGTTGTCTCCCATGTTTGCTGGTTAACGGAGGAAACGAAAACTAAAGTACTTATTAGTCATCAAGTGTAATCCTTTTTTCCTTTTCATTTCTCACCCACATGCTTTTTTTTTTCTTCTAGTTTTTGAGTAAAATATTTCATTAATATACATCAACACCCACTGACCTATATCTAATACATTAGTTCTTATATTCACTTGTATTTCCTTTAATCTTCAGTTTATCATGAAACAATATATGACCTGGACAATGGATATTCAACTTTGCCAAGTGATATAAAGATATTTATCATCATCATCATCATCATCGTCGTCGTTGTACATGATTTTATGCTAGCATATTGAGTAAAATGAAATTTCTGTTTTTATATCTAATGAGGAGTGGTAGCGAATATAATGCTTACATTTCATGTGACATTTAGATTTTATAAAATGAAAGAAAAAAAAACAAACCTTGTAATGCTTATGTTTGATTTACTAATTTGCAAAGTGTTGTGTGTGTGTGTGTGTGTGTGTGTGTGTGTGTGTGTAAGTATCATTTCTAACAGTAATTGAAATGAATGAATCTGGTTTTCTCATTAACTGCCTTGTCATTATAATGTCATTATATCGAAATCAAATTAACTCTTATTAATTTATTTTGCATAACATTTATCTTTCTTCTCCATTTTTTTTTTCATATTATTTTTCAGTCATTTACATTGTAAGTTCAAATGCTATTGAGGTTGATTTTGCTTTCCAACCTTTCAGGGTCAATGAAATAAGTACCAGTCAAATACTGGGGGTCAATGTAATTGACCATCACCCTCTCCCTAAAATTGCTGGCCTTGTGCCAAAATCATCATCATCATCATCATCATCATCATTATTATTATTATTTAAGGTATTGAGCTGGCAGAATCGTTAGCACACTGGACAGAATACTAAACAGCAGTTCATCCGTGTTCTGAGTTCAAATTCCACTGAGGTTGACTTTGCTTTTTGTCATTTCAGGATTAAGGAAATAAGGACTGGTTAAACCCTGAGGCTGATGTCATTGACTAGTCCCTTCCCCTAAAATTTCAGGCCCTGTCCCTGTAATGGAAAGGATTGTCATTGTCAGTTTTGTAAATCTCAGATACTTAAAAGCTAAACAGTCCAGACATTTCCACTGGAGAACAGTCAGCGAGAAGTTGACAATAGACCCTTGTGTCTTACATTCTCATGGCTTTCCTTGAAATCTTTGCTATACCAGAAGTAATATCTTCTGTATCATCATCATCATTTTTATTATTATTATTATTATTATTATTATTTTTATTGTTGTTGTTGTTGTTGTTGTTGTTGTTGTTGTTGTTGTGCATGCAAATTTAATTAGCAGGTACTTTATCTTGAGTTTGGTGACAATAAGTCTCTTCAAATCAAGAATTTTTCTTCAATTTCTTACAAAATATAAGATGGTACTTTTCTGCAGGTTGACAGTGAAAGTTTCAGTTCCATTTTCTTTCTGTCTTTCAGATAGCATTTTGGGTATTGTGCCAGATGCACTGTTGTTGATGTTGTTATTATTATTATTGTTTATCATTTTCATTATTATTCATTATTATTATTATTATTATTATCATTCAGTAGTTTTATTTTTATAACCTGCTTTCGCTTCACTACCGAGCGCAGCTCTGTGTGCCTTGGGTATGTGCTGTGGTTTGCTGTGGTGCTCTTATGGTATTGAAAGTGTTTTGCATAGGATGTGTTCAGTGCCCAGTAGTGCAATTTTTTGTATGTTGTATATATTTGTAAGTCCTGGTGTTTTTATTATTATTATTATTATTATTATTCACTGCATTTCAGAAAAACAGTATGCCAGAGTCCTTGAGTAAATTATTCAAAGTGGTATGTATATAAATTTTTCTTTGTGGTATGTAAAAACTCAAGTTGAAAATAACACAAAACAGCAGAAAGCAACAAAATCCAACCATATGAATACTTGTCCATTCCTCAAACTGGTTATTCTGTCATTATTAAACTGGTCTCTTATTGAAATATAGGATGGTTGTTTTATTGTTGTTGTTCTGTAACTCTCATGAAGTTGCATAGCTCAGTGGTTAGTGCGTTGTGAGGTCGTGAGTTCGATTGCTGGACCAAGCTGTGTGCTGTGTTCTTGAGCAAGACCCTTTATTTCACCTTGCTCCAGTTCACTCAGCTGAAGAAATGAGTTGCAACATCGCTGGTGCCAAACCGTATCATCTTTTACCTTTCCCTTAGATAATATCAGGGCTGATGAATAAAGTGCCAGTCCATTGTCATGGATTGGAAGATTGGCTAGTGTTGGCTGCCAATGCTTCACATTCTGAGTTCCAATTCCACCTTGGTACAAGTGGATCATGAGAGTACCCTGTTCAAAATACAACTAGCCAAGCATGTAGGCCTACAACCTAAAGAAATCAGTTTGCAATGGCATGCTGAGGCTTTCATCCAGTTATGGATAAGCAATAACTGAATAGAAGTACGATATCATCAAATATTTTTGTATTTTTAAGCTGGTGTGATTTGATAAAGATTTAGTTGTTACTTTTAGCATTTTGTATAACCACGTAGAAGCTCTCTCAATAGTGATTTTAAATTCTTGAGGCAATAATAACTGAAGCAAGCACATGATTTGACTACAATAGTTGTTCTCACTCTATATAACACTGGTGATGTAGTGGTGTGCATCCTAATCCAGTTCAGTTGCATGATATGCTGTGTAGTAGTCTAGGGATGTGGTATATTCCTCCTTGCTCAGTATTTTCCTGTTGTTCTTTAGCTTCAGCTCTGCTCTGATCAAGCAGACTTGTGAGGCTTTCCAGCCATAACTATCCAGTCTGTTCAGACATAGTTTATCTCAGGCTGCATTATCCAAAATGTCATTTGTTCGTCATTTTCTTGAACAGTTATAGGTGATATGGGGGTGACTTAACTGTTATTTCTAGCATGTATGTGAGCTTTTAAAAGTTCTTCTATTGGTTTTCTATAGTTCTGGCTGTTGTTTCATCCCAGTCCAAACTTTGATTAAAAGCATTCTAGCCATGGCCACCTGGTCTTCTCAAACATAGTTTACCTCAAATTTCACTCACTGTCCAATATCTTCTTCTTCTGGCAGAATGTGATTTGATTGAGGGATTTAGTTGCTATTTTTAGCATGTTGTGTGACCATATAGAAGCTTCTCCTCTCCTTGGCTCTAGTCTTCACCTGAATGTTTTGGTGGTGACCACAGTAGAGGTGGCCTCAGTTGGCGTCATGATAATTACTATTCCCTCAGTTTTGCCTCTATTTAGTTGATTAGAAGACCATTTAATTGAAACCTTGGTTCGGATATGTACTCCTATTTACTTTACATAACACACACACACACACACACACACACACACACACACACACACACACACACACACACACAGTACAATAGACTCTACACACAACTAACACTGAGGTGCATTGAGCACTTCTATGCTTTTGTATCACACATACATTGAAACATGCGTAAGTGAATCTTTAGCTTTAAATGGTTAAATAAACTGAACGTGTGTGTGTTTGTGGATATGGATATATAGAAAGGATTATAATCCAAGCTGTCTTCATATTGCAATGAAACGTGTAACTACAGCTCCATAAAGTCCAGTCTTTGTTTTAATGTATATTTATAATATATGCACAGACATACACATGATGTGTGTATATGCAAGAGAGGATGGGGGGATAAAAGTGATGTTACTGTAAGCCAGTGGTTCCCTGAAGATGTGACATAATATTTGTGCTTTGCCATGAGCACAGATATTAAAATTTCATATTTAATATAATGTGAAAGATACAAATTTAGAATTTTCATAGCTTCATTTATTAAATGAATCTTGTTTTGAATAATTGTCTCAAGTTTAAAGTATTTATAATTATAGACTAAAATATATGAGTGAATGTATAGGCTAAAATATATGAGGTAATAATGTATAGACTAAAAGATATTATCCTCTTTCAGTGGTATGTATAAAACGTGTCAAAAACTATTTTTTCTTGCTCTAAAGATGAATTGTAATTAAAAGAAATTAACTGGGGAACCACTAACAAAGACAAATATGTATTTCACTTATTAATAAATATTAATTAATTAATTATAACCTTTTTACTAATCATTGTTTCTTTTCCTTCTTTCTTCTTCCTCTTCACTTTTGCTTTTCTGTTCTTTCTCATGGCTCTCTTCCTTTCTTTCGTTCTTGCTTTCTTTTCTTTTTGCTTTTACCAATTTTCTTGAATGTTTGATTTTTCTTTCTTTTTCTTTGTTCTTTATTTCTTTGTTTTGTTTTTTTTTCACTTTTCTTTTTCTTATTCACCTTTATCTGTTTATATTTCTTTATTCTTCATCTTCATTCTTTTTCCTCCTCCTCCGCCTCCTCCTCCTCCGCCTCCTCCTCCTCCGCCTCCGCCTCCTCCTCCTCCTCTTCCTCCTCCTTTGCCTCTCTCTCCTCCTCTTGTTTCTCACCCTCCTCTTCACAGCCTTTTAAACAGAATCGAAAATCTGTCCACCAAGAAGAAGTAAAGGTAAGCTGTCTTTAGACTAGAAGGAATAGAGGCATAGCGTATAGAGTAATTAGCTCCTTAATGATCTAACTCTGGATATTCAGGTTCAATTCCTGACTGAAGCTTTTCAAACCTTAAGAAAGGCATCAATGGAGCTACCCTCCTTTCAGCTCTCCCTGAAATGTTCAGGGGTGGGGGTGGGGTGTTTAAACTTTCCACCCCTATACCTCCCCAAGTTTACAAAAGCTTGAGCAATAGACATTATTACATTAATTCATGGGTATCTATTAATCTTCTGTCTTTCTGAGTGTTTCAGTCTTTTGGTACTGTCCAATTGCAATATTTTCTTTATATTAGGGATGGAATGGGATGATAAGGGATCCTCTTGCCTCTTCACTCTGGCTCCTCCATGCAATGACATGGAGAACCAGAAAGAGTTAACATTTGTTAACGCCTGGGTGACTTCTGATTGAGCAGATCTGTGATCAAAAGTCTTCTAGCTGCGACCATACTTAGATGTTTCTTACATGTGTTTTAGAAGTGTTTCTTGTAACAGAGATATGTCTGAGATGTGTCTTACATGTGTCTACTATGTCTGACACATATCTGAGATGTGTTTCTTACATGTGTCTTACAAATGTCTCATTTATGTTTGAGATATGTCTCTGGTGTATCTGAGATGTGTCTTGTGTCTTAAACAACACCATGTCATGTATATGACTGAGATGTGATTTACATATGTCTTGCACATGTCTCAATGTGGCTGAGATATGTCTAAGGTGTGTTTAAGATGAGTCTTATCATGTGTCTTTGACATGTTTGAAATGTGTCTTTAGTGTATATTAAATGTGTTTTACATATGTCCTAGATATTGTAGGCATTTCGTGTGACTGGGAAGTGTCTTAAATATGTCTTAGATATGTTTATGTATGTCTCACTTGTAACTAAAATATAACAATTGATGTGTCTCAGATGTGTTATACTTATATTACATATGTGTCTTAGATGTATTAAACTTATATTACATATGTGTCATAGCTGTGTCTTTGTGTCTTACATCCACAACAATCAAACATAAGTAGCATTCTGTATGAAATTGTACCTCATTCGAGGTACCACAGCAAAACAAATACACAGGTACATGTACTTGCTGTAACATACGTGTACATATGTATATTTAGTTGAACTTGCACATGTGTATACACATACATGTATATACATATATTTATATAGATACACACAAGTAAGCACATAGATTTACATATGTACACACACACACACACACACACACACACACACACACAGATATACATATGTAGTAGAAATAGATATAGAAAATCCTTAGTGCCATAGTATATATTTGAAGAAATGAATAAGAATGACGTTTGTGATAATTTTTCCTTCTTTAATGATTAAATGTTTATAAATTGTAAAGGGGAAAAAATGATCTGAAATGTCATTTTTATTCATTTTTTTTTCCAAATATATAGTTTTATACAAAAACTTAACTGCTCCTGGGTATGAATTTAAACAAAGCTGCACCCTGCTACCCATCTATGTTGAGCCAGTGTGACCAGAGTGAGCACACCAGACCAGTATGATCTCAGGCTTAAATTCATGGTGTGTGCATCAGACGGTCGTTGGTGGAGAGAACATGCTGAGTCCGGTGTCCTGCAGTGGACCAAACACAGCCAGTCCAATCCAGTCCAGTCCAGTCCAATCCAATCCAGTCCAATCCAATCCAGTTCAATCCAATATGAACATATATCATTCTGCATGCCCCTATACATACTTACTCAAAATACATATACTAACTCATAGATACATACTTACACTAACACACATTATTGTAAACTCATGCACTGGCTACTAATCCATGCACCTTACCTTGATTGTTGTCTTTGTCACCTTTCATTGTAATTGTGCAGTTATTGGGAAATATGCATTTGTAAGTCTGTTCATTATGCACATATGTGCATCTGTTGATTTATCTTAAACAATTCTGATTAATTCACATTTGCAAATCTGTTGGGTCAAATTGAGGGTTCAGTTATTAACCCTTTTCCTGTGGGAATCAGATATATCCAATCAATTTTTTTTTTTACCCTTAACTTAAGAAAGCAGTTTTATAATCCAGTCTGTCTTTTGTTGAAGAATGACATCAGCTCTCAGCAACAGAAGCAACCTTTGTCATAAATATTAATTTGCATATCCACCTTAACTTGGGATGTGTATTGAATGCCATAGACTGTAGTACTCTTGGTGAGAGATCATCTCATATTGACATTAAGTGTTAAAAAAGCACAGACTACACCAGCAGATGAAATTTCATCAGTATCAGCAGATAGGACCGTTGTATCACATAATTTCAGTGTAATTTGTACTTCATCAGCAGAAGGTACCCTACTACCAAATGCCAGATTGAAATTCCATTAAACTGATATAATTTAACACTGATTAAACAGTCAATAATTTAACACTGATTAAACAGTCAATAATTTAACACTGATTAAACAGTCAATGATGTTGCATGAAGCTGGAAGGTTGTGTATAACTTAGCTATTAGTGACAGAAATAGTCTTTGTAATGAATATTAATTAAGCACATCCTACTTAACTTGGTTATGTTGTTTTGAATGCTGTTGAGATAATGTCAAGTTTAGTGAGGTAACGTGACTTCTATTCTTTTTGGTAGATATTTAATGTCATTAGTGGAATAGCCATGGAATCTAATTTTGCAGTGATAGGGTTAAATATTAATTCTGGTCGTCCATTCATTAGTTTTAAAACTTTTAATTTAGAATAGAAAACTACCCTGACATTCCATGTTTTAAATTTTCATTTTCTTCATTTATTTTTTCTCTTTACTTTTGTCAGGATAAAGACAAAGAAAGAAGTCTATTGAATGAGCAGATAAATTGGGAAGGGTGTCAGATTGATCCAGCACCTTTCCAGTTAGTAGAGAAGACTTCTTTACATAAGGTCAGTAATTAATGCAGTTACCAGGATTTGTTAACCCTTTGGCATTCGGATTACTCTGTCAAATGTAATACTTATTTATTCACATTGTTTTTAATTAATCATGCACTATCTTGGGGCTTCACGATTTCAATGATGTGATTATTTACTTTTACTATGACATTGTAGAGTAGGTGTGAGATGTTGGATATGGTTAGTTGGAACATCAAGGAGACAGAATATTTTGACTGGTTGTGGCCAGTTTAAATGCTAAAGGGTTAAAATGATGTTACCATTATGGGAATCTGTACAGTCATGGAATTGGTTTTGTTTCAGAATGTTCTGGTTGTTTTTGTTCCAATCCAGACCTGTTTAAACAAACTCATGATCAAAGACATTCCAGCCATGACCATTCTGTATTATTGTATGTTGAGGATTACTTTTGTCTAATTTGTCCTCCTCTTCTTTTTCAAAATATTAAACTATAATTTGGGGAAGGTTTAGCTGCTGTGTTCCTAGTATTTCAACCGGCCACGCCAAGATTCCATGTCAGACTGTCAATATGTGTACTGTTACTTAAAGCTAGACAGTGAACTGACAGAATGCTTAGTGGCATTTTATTTATCTTTAGGTCCTGAGTTCAAACTCCACCGAAGTAATTGATTTTCTTCCTTGCTGTCCTTGTACCATAATTTGAAACCAATGTGTATAATGTCGTATAAAGATGGACAAGATTTGAACTGAGAACATAAAGAGCCTCAACTAATACCACAAGGTATTTTTGGCCCCCAAATATTTCCCCTTGGCTGGAGATGTTTTCATGGAAGATTGGAAACAAGGGACTTTAATTGTATAATGCTAACGGTTTTTATAACTATCTTGTGATGTTAAGACAAGGAGAGCCGCATGCTCGCACACACACACACACACACACACACATACATACATACATACATACATACATTCAGAGTTGGCCAAAAGTCACCTGACAGTAAATCAAAACTCGTATAATTCCAAGATTAAAACAAAAAATTATTTCACATGCGACTTTACTAATAAATAGACAAATGTTGAAAAACAAAAACGGTGATTTTAACTCATAGCATTCAATTATTAAACATTCATAATTGGAATGAATAAACAAAATTGAATATTAAGTATTTATGGAATTTTGATTTACTGTCAGGTGACTTGTGGTTAACCCATACATGTTAATGGATGTATTTAACTAATGTGGTATTTCATGTAAAAGAGGAAACGAAATTTGAGGTTAATATTTTTTTCTCTTATTTCTTGCAGGTCCATTCTTTATTCTCACTATTAGGTCTCAGTCATGCGTTTGTGACCAATATTGGTAAACTAGTTGGTGTCGTTGGATTAAAAGAGGTAAATTTCACCAATACCAAGGTGGTTTTTATAACATAAATTGTTGTCTTCAGTTAATACCTGTTGATTCTAACATGTTTTATTAGGGGGTCACTCAAATTACACTTAATAACCTACCTTTGTTTTTTTACTTCAACGTCTCTGCAAATCTTTATTTCTGGTTTAAAGATTTTGGAAAGGTTCAGTAACACACACACACACACACACTTAGTGTTTGCTGTTGGAAGGAAGAGTACTTGCTACCATACTATTTGTATTTTGGTTGAATCAGTCTTTTATTACTCTGAGTTACACCTGTGGAGGCACAGGATCTTCTGGTAAGTTATGATTAAAGAAAGTTATAATAAACTTAAAGATGTTGTGCACCAACAGATGAAATTCAGAATAGCAAGGGACTGACTCAATCAAAATACATACATGCATACATACATATATATATATATATATTGGTTACAGCCATTTTAGTGTGGCTGTCCTCTAAGAGATGATGATATTGCCATTTAACCCCAGGAAGACATTTCCTCCAGGTGGTTTATTCAGTGTGCTTTTCACACCCAATATTTATTAGAAAGCGGGCAATAACTCCTGCCACCCTGGCTTTAAGACCACCAGTGTGTGTGTGTGTGTGTATATATATATATATATATATATATATATATATATACACACACAAATTTATTAAGTTCCACAAGGAAAATGTTGACAGGGACTTCAAAGTTTGGGCTGTTTGCTTTCCTAAGCCTGATGAAGCTGTGCATGCTGAAACTTAGAAGCCACTGTCAGTCCTTTCCTTCTAAAAGTTAGTCAGGCTTCATTTAGCTCAATGGTATGGAGCACTGAGCTGGAATTTTAAAGGTACAGAGTTCAGTTCTTTGTAGTGGCTGCTGGGCACTCTTTTCAAGGTGGTGCTCCAGCATGGCGACAGTGTTAATGGCTGAAACAAGTAAACGATGAAAGATGAATACATACTCTACAAGATAGCATTGAGTAATCCTTTAGTTTAATGTTCAACTGTTTTATATGTAACATGACTTAAAAACAAACATTATGCATACATTTGTATGTATGTATAATACACACGTATATACATATACGTATATGTATATATATATATATATATATATATATATATATATATATATATATATATATATATCTTTAACTACTCACAATAATGACTTCTTTTACCTTTATTCCTACCTCAGTTCATCTAATTGTATATATGTATATATATCGTTACTTTTCATAAAAGGCCTTACCTTCTTTTTGATTTCCAATGTGCATTTTCTCTTATTTTTCTGCTTACTTTCCCTTTACCTTTCCACATGTAGTTTCTATTTTGTTTTTTTTAACATATTTCTGCTATATATATATATATATATATATATATATATATATATATATATATATATATATATATATATATATATATACACCTCTGCTGAGTGGTTGGTGTTTGTAAAGGCATCCAGCTGTAAAAATCCTGCCAGAACAGTCACAGAAGTCTGGTGCAGGCTTCAGCCTTGGCTGACTCTTGTGGTATCATGCCACTCATGCTAGCATGAGTTAAATGATGACAATGATATATATATATGTATATATATATATATATATATATATATATATCGTAATCGTGGCCATTGCAATTTGCATGACCTTCGAATATCGGGCCTCACGGAGGCAATGACAAGTAACTGAGACCTTTGGCGATATGCTGTGCTTGAGAAGACTTATCAAACCAAGTGGAATCGTAGCCTTGTCCATTGTCAGTGTCATGGAAATGGCACCCATGAAATTGTAGCTGTGGTCATTGCTTGTGGCACGTAAAAAGCATCCATTACACTCTGAGTGGTTTGTGTTAGGAAGGGCATGCAGCTGTAGAAACCTTGTCAGAACAGACTGAAACATGGCACAGCTCTCCAGCTGACCAGTTCCAGTCAAACCGTCCACCCCATGCCAGCATGGAAAGTGGATATTAAATGTTGATGACAATATGTAGTTGTATGTAAGGCAGCGAGCTGGCAGAAATCTTAGCATGCTGGGCAAAATGCTTAACAATATTTCATCTGTCTTTACATTCTGAGTTCAAATTTGGCCGAGATTAACTTTGCCTTTCATCCTTTTGGGGTTGATAAATTAAGTACCAGTTGCATACTGGGGTCAATCTAATTAACTGCCCCAAAATTTCGGGCCTTGTGCCTAAAGTAGTAAAAAAAATATAGTAGTATGTACTGTTTCACAACTGACTATGGCTCAACAACTGTTGTAATGTTGTAGCAAGTCAAGGTACTTGTAACAGTGATGTTGACTTAAGTACTACATGTACCCCTCTTTGTACCCTAATTGTTGTTACAGACATAAGCAGATATTAATCTCTTCGAATTATTGTTGTGTTTCAGTTGCGTAACTCCATCCAGGGCCAAATAGACGCACAAGCTAAACACAAGGCATCCGGTAGACATGATGCTGACAGCAGCGAGGAGGACAACGACGACCCGGCCCAGCTAGAGGTTGTGCGCGAAAATGGCCACCGAGAGACATTCACACTAGTCAAGAGGGAGATTGCAGAAGAGACGGTTTGAAATGAAAGGATGTGGTGAAACGTGTCTTGGTTTCCTGGTTTCCAAATACTTGAATGTGTGTGTGTGTATACATGTTTGTCTGCTTTGGCATTCTCTCTCTCTCTCTCTCTGGAATCACATTTGTACAAATTCTTAAAAAAAAAGAAGAGAGAAAAAATACCAAAAGGTAAAGGAAAAGAAAAACAAAGCTTTGTTCAGATGACAGCATCTGGAAAAGAATTCCTCTCTTGGGGCCCAAATAACCATTATTACCATCAGTACCTTCACCACCACCACCACCACCACCACCATTGCTTACAAAAGAACAATTACAGTTTCCATGACTCCACCACAACAAGGTTCTGAGGTTCTGCTATATATATATATATATATATATATATATATATATATATATGTATGTATGTGTTTTACATCATATTTCACACACCATGGCTCACTCAGTCCTGCTAACACTCAACTGATACTGTAAAACAAAAAAAAACAAAAATGAAAGAAACAATTTTAACCTCCCCTCCACCCCACCCCAGTCATCATCATCGTAATCATCATCATCATCTTCATTTTTCTTCCAACCATAGACCACCGTCCATCTTAGACATTCGCCTCCGTTGCTGCTATACTCTGTGGTTCTAACAGCACCGATGCCAGTCTAAACAACTCTTGATGCTTCCTTCAGACAATAAAGAACAAAACACAAACACAAAACAATTACATATTTTTGTTTTTGTATTTTTTCTTTTTCTGTTACTCCCCCCCACCTCCCACCAAATGCTTCCAAACTGAATGTTTTTAAAAACATTTCAAAGAAATTTTCCTATCATTTTTTTTCTTTTATTTCTCTTTTTATTCTATTCATCTTGACCTGCATTTATTGTCAAAGTTTTCGTTCCACTTCAGACTTTAGGCAATCCACAATTACAGTTGGTACCTATTGGAAACAAATTGTTTTTGATTTTTTTAAAGAATTTTGATCTCTTCAGTAAATGAAATATCAACAAAAAAAACAAAAAAAATGAAAAAAAAATGCCGTGCAATATTTTATTTAATTGCATCATTTTATGTTTTGAGTTCAAATCATGCCAAGGTTGCCTTTGTCTCTTTTATACTTACAGAGCTTTGATAGAATAAGTAAATACCAGATAAGTTCTGACAGATGATGATCTGATTGCCCCAGTCCTTCCACCAAATGTTTACCAATATCATCATCATCATCATCATTATGAAACATTCATTGTGGAGATAGTTTGAAGGCAAGTTGGAAGTCCTATGGTGATGGGAACAGGCAAATGGTGTTGCTGGAAGTTTCTAGCTGGAGTCTCACACATAGGTAGCAGAAAGGGTGATTGCTATTTCTTCATAGAATCCAAAAGTGCCAGCAAAATTTGTGTCCCCTTTATGTGGCAATCAGTCCTATCTAGCTGTAACACTGCTTCTCCAATATCGGAGGCGGGGCAACAAAAGGAACCCTAAAAAAATGTTTCCTTCAGTAAGCTTGGCATTAACTGCAGATGTCTCGCCACCCAGTTTATGGCAGTTGAGATAAAGATAAGAAAAATAAAAAGAAACGTGCTAATCTTTGGTTGTTGAAATGTAGGAACTTTACAAGACAGCAAAGATGGTCTGGAATGGAAAGCAGCACTAATTGCAAAGGTAATCAGCTCATATAATATCGATATTGCTGTTCTAAGTGAAACCAAGCTTGCAGACACTGATGAATTAGAAGTTGGAAATGGTTTCACATTGTTTTGAGTGGAAAGCTGGCAGATGAACCAAGAATTCATGGTGTTGGCTTTGCAATTAAATTGATTCTACTTTGCAAGTTGCCACCCATCTTTCAAGCTGTTGATGAGTGTCTCATGACATTCCATATACCCAAAGGTAATTCCTCGTCTATGTACATTATCAGTACATATGCACCTACTTTACAGCATCTGAATAAAAACACAACTTCTTCTATTCCAAATTGCAGATAGTTGTCAGTAAAATTCCGTATTACGGCAGTCATATTGGTGGGTGATTTTAATGACAGGATAGAAAACAAACTCACAGCTTGGTCAAGAGTAATAGGAAAACATGGAACAGGAACGATGAATGAAAGCAGTTTATGGGTGCTGTCCTTTTGTCAACCGTTTGGTCTAATAGTCACAAACATGGTATTTCAGCAGGCAGATAAATATAAAAACACCTGGAAGCATCCCTGGTCTGGTAACTGGAAGAGCAAAGATTGCAGTGATTTCAGATTAACCAAAGCTCACCAAAACACCTGAGCATTACTTGGATTACAGAACGGTTTGCAGTAAGGTGTTTGTTAAACCATATACAAAGAGGCCACTGAGATCCACTATACCTCTGAGAATAAATGTCTTCTTTAAAAAAATCCAGAAACAACAAAAATCTCAAAGCTACACGATAATACATGATCAATTCATGACAATGTGAATAAAAAAGTATTACATTTGGATTACTTTGAGAAACAAATGGTAGTGGTACTGATGTTTTGGTGGTGGCCCACCAGACATCAGCTGTTCCAGTCAAACATGCACAGACCAATTAAATGAGAGAAGACTACAGCAGATCAGCCATGCTTGTGGAAGCTTGTTGTCTTATGCATTTCACAATATGGTGGGGAAGACCTAAGTGTAAACCTGCATAAGATACCAATCAGTTGCTGATAGTTGTACATACTGGAGGCAGTGAACTCATTAGTACTGTAAGTCAGTGAAACACTCTTCAAATTCACAGTGTTACTGCTGTTTGCTGAGGCAAACCAAATCACCTCAACCACAGTTAGATGAAGCTGGCTACTGAGAGGCTGTTGTGTCCCTAGCTTGTACATTTATCAGTTATGGGCACATAACTGTCACTACAATTGACCCAATGACTAGATATGAATTATAAAACCTATAGCTTTTTTGTCCACTACCTCATCAACTCAGTAAACTGCATTGTTTCCCTTTTCTAGAGTTTACTTCCACTCCCACCTCTACTCCACTGGAACCAGAACTTTTGTGCGAATCTTAAATCTTAACCCTTTCTGCCCCATTACTCTTACCACCACTCCCCCTGCATTCCTTCCTAATTAGGAAGTTTTTCTGTTCCCTTTCTGGAATAGACTGCATTTTTCCTTTTTATGGTTTGTCTTGCTCAAAGGAGGAGGAGGAGGAGGAGGAGCAGCAGCAGTGCCCGTAGCCCCTTTCAGGGCTTCTGGAAGGGGTTTGAAGGGGAGAGGAAGGAGACAAAGAAATTAGAACTTGTAGGTTGCTACAGTAGAGAGCAACACACTGAGATATCATATTGTCCTCAGACTAGAGACATGGTTCAAATTCTTGCTGCAGGCTACCCAGGGGTCAGGCAGCAGTGTTAAATCAGGTAATGGACTGACCGCTATCACCTTGAAACAACCAATTAGCTTCATACCATAAATCTGTATATTCAAGGTTGACCTAAAAATACAACCACAACAACATTGTTTAAATGAACAGGCGTCTTTATTAATATCACAATAATATATTTACATAAACATTTTATAGTCTAAACTTTTCTTTTGAATGTGACCAAAATGCTACAGCAAGAATGTCTGCAATCATTGTCTTCTATTCAGTTATTGGTTAGTTCCAAAAATGGCCTTTTATTTCTTTCTTCCATAAAATCTCTTTAAATTAACATCTATGTTTTCTTTCTACTACTACTATTATCATTATCATTATTATCATTATTATTATTATTATTATTATTTAGATGGTGAGCTAGCGGAATCATTAGCGCTTTGGACAAAATGCTTAGCGGCGTTTCTGTTGGTTTTTTTTTTCTTCTCTCCTCAGTTCAAATCCCACCAAGGGCAGTTTTGTCTTTCATTCTTTCAGAGTCAATAAAATACAGTACTAGGGTCGATGTAATCGACTTGCCCCCTCCCCTCAAAATTACTGGCCTTGTGCTAAAATCTAAAAGAATTATCATTATTATAGCTTATTACTTATTTCATTTTGAAACTGTGTATCTTGAAACAATTAAAGCTATGAAAAATAGCATACAAATATTAACTTAAAGACCCTTTGGATAGAAAAAGTCAAAGGCTGTTCATAGGACACAAGTCTACAGAATGTCATGTTTATAGGAGATATCGGTTCTTGTCCTATGAACAGTTTTCAACGTTTACTATCCAAAGCATTTTAAACCCAATGTTTATTATTTGTAGTTTTATTTGCTTTGAGATCCACTGTTCCAAAATAGAATTATTTCACATTCCCTCAAAGTAGTTATGCGTCGTTATGTTGTCATTTTTTAATGACTGATTCATTAGAATGAGAATAAGTGAAGTTTGCTGAAGGGATATCTAAATTAATATTAAATTCATTAGTGATGCTTGTGATACCCTAGAAAATAATATTTTTCTTTTCTTTTGAACAAGTTTATTAGCACTAACCAAGGTGTATTATGACAATCTGTGTGTAATATTAACATCTTTTGCCATGTTATAATTGGGTTAAAATAAAACTGAGACCCAGGAAATTGATTGTGGTCTGTGTCGATAAAAGTTATACAGTAAAGTTTGTGAATTTAGATAAGTGTGTGTGTGTGTGTCTTGAAGAGAGGAGGCTGTTGATGGTTTTAGTGGAGCGAAGAGTTCTGTTGTGAACATGTGACACAGCACTTCTGTTTATAGACAGGGTTGTTACATAAGCGAGCTCTCATCACAAGCTGGCAGTTTTTATGTCCATATTTGTCAACACAAGAGTGATCTGAAAGGACGAAAAAAGTCATAGTCAAAACAATATATTAATATTTATCATATTTCAATCCTTTTTCTAAGAGATAATAAATTGCAGTTAAATTTTGACTGGCAACACTTGTTGAACAAGTTCCACAGCATCTTTGATGAATTTATTGTAGCAATCATCTTTTTATGGAAATATAAAACACAGTGACTCTAGCTGTAAATACACTTCAATTAAATCATTGTTTCATTGAGATGATTTGCTATATTTTGTTGGCACACAAACTTTCCATATGTTTAACATAAGCATTGGCAAAGATTCTCCAATGTTAATTGCAATCATTTGTTTAATTACACAAGTGATTCTGTATGTTCATGATCCATGTGCAAATGTGATGCATGATCAATGCATGCCTTATTCACTTCGTAACACATCTATAAGTAGCAATGGTTTCCCATTCTTGTTCAGTGGCAGACAATACAGGCATACGAGTTTCAAGTGCAGACTCCTTGTATGATACTCTGACTGTTTCCCTGTTTTATACCTTGTGAAATATCAGTATATATGTATATATGGATGGATAGATGGATGGACGAATAATGACAAATCTTCATATGTGGTTCATTACAATACTGAACTAAACATGAAAAAGCAACAACATAGACCATAAATCAGATAACCAACCAATCTATAAATCAATACTTACCAATGTTGGTCGAGGGGACCCGGCAGCTGTGAATATTACATTTCTTGGTTTTGGGTGGCATTTCAGTGCAGTTGGTTGATGGTTTAAATTCTTTATTGAAACATTTTACTTGTCTGGTTTGCTGTCCTTCTCCGCAAGTTGAACTGCACTACAATTCAGAGATATAGACATATATATATATATATATAAAGAAGGAAATGCACTGACATCATATATTCACTATGAAACTCCATTCCGTTTTTATACCAGTTTCACTTTTAAAAGTTAATCATTGTTTTATACTTAGTGATGCTATGAATTCTTAACTTGTTGTTAATAGTAATTGGAGTGATAATAAATAAAACATTTTGTGTCTTATAATGATAATTATAAAGATAATAATAAATGCCCTGATGCAATACCAGACATCAGCTCTCATGGCTTCTGTTCTTAATTGATTGGAAGTGTTATCATGTACATGTTTTGTCTTGGTGTAAAAAGATGGGCTACAACAAATATTCTGCTCAATACCACAGCTTTACTAGTCAGTTGTTTGACCGTAACCAGTTGATCATGTCCCTTAATGGCTGGCGATATGTGCATCTCTGATCATGAGCAGAAGTAGTGGGGGAGCATCATAGCCATGTGTTGAGAGGAATTTATTGGAGTTTCAATAATTCACCTCTCAACACATAGGTGTTTTATTTAACATCCTTAAACAACCCTTATTCAGGGACTTTTTGAGCGGGATGGGCTACTCAACCTGAAAAAAATTCTCACTGGGCCCACCTGCAAAGTCATGTGCTGTTTATCTTGATATGAGATCACCACGTCACGCACATATGCCTAGTGTACCCTTATCACACGGGTAGTCATGATGGGTGTACTGGGCTTTGTATAATTGTACCACAGTCACTTTGATGGCATGCACTGTTCTCCCTCACTCAATAATAATAATAATAAATCAATTGCTAACATATTAATTATTTATATTAATTATACATAATTAAGTGGTCAATATTTTCCAGTGAATAGAATGCTTCATTGATCCACTGTTCAGATGTTCCATCTGTACACTGCTATAAAGAAGAAAAAAAAATTGAATTGGTGATTACATGCATAGGAATGTATATGTTTCTCTAAAAGATATTTGTAAGCAGGAAATCTAATTTGCTCTTGGTGTAGTGTCATTCATTTTCTTGAAATCTGTCAATTGTGTCTTGTATAATTCTCTTCACATCTTGAATATATTATTTACTAAATCAGATTTTCAGATGCCCACGTTTAATTATTGTTTACCTTAAAATATTGTCTTTGTTTAAAATGGAATTCTGATCTTTTGGACAATATAAAGTATATTCCGCAGTTTGATCCTCTATGTTTTTTAACTATTGACTTTGTTGTCATTGTATACAAGTGTTAACATTTTCTTTAATGATTTTGGTCATCTTTTATATTTTAGTCTAGTGTGTGTGTTTGTAAATCCCAATTCATCCTGGTGTCATTTTCCAGCATTGGTACATTTGAAAAATAACATTACATGCTTTATTGTTTCTGTAATTGCAAAGAGCAATATAGAGCAACATTTTCAATTCAAATATTTTATTTTGTTTCACCTGTCTTAGAATCTGGGCGTCAGTTGTCTTGGCTCATTGTACCCCATCATCTATTATGAACAGTGGATAATATGCACATCAACAAATATCTTTCCATGAGTGTATCTTTTAAATTCTTGAAGTCGTATATCCATATTATTTATATTGGGCATGGATGTGTGTGTGTGTGTGTGTGTGTGGCGGGGGACAATAAGTCTTCTCAAATATTAAGAATCTTTCTTAGGATTGTAGCAGAATACAGGATTGTATTTTCCTTCTGGTTGACATTGTGAGTCACAGTATCCAATATGTTTTAGTCTTGGAGGCAGAAGTTTGGGTGTTGTGCCAAATGCAATGGCTACCACAGGAATAATTGTCATCATCGTCTTCCACAGACTCAGCTAGTTACCTTTTAAGTTCTTCAGGTTCGACTTTATCTTTCATCCTTTCAGAGTTGATAAAATAAATTACCAGTTGAACACCATCACCTAGACGTTTCGATTTCGTTTTGGAAGTGAATGAGCCAGTGGCATTGATAAGCTGCAATACAGCGAAATACGTATCTGCTGCTCTCGTGTTCAGTTCTGGGGCGATGTCGTTTCACCGAGCTCTGAAGTATAGTGCGCATTTGAACATTATACGTCTTTAATGAGATTTTTCCCAGACGAAAAACTGCAGCTTTTTGGCATTTGAAGAACTCACGTGAGTCAACTATGTGATATTGGTAATGTTTATAGTATAGAGCTGTTTCTATTACGGGATCTGAATTTATGATACAAAAGTGATTAGACATGTTCCTCCTGACCCATGCAAAAGTAAATCAGAAGAATCCATTTCAAAGAAGCTTGCCAAACTCTCCTGGCCTGTGTCTCTTCAACACAGGGGGGGGGGCGTTTCGATGCGCATGACTACTTCCATGACATGAAAGACTTTTAAAACGATGGGCCAAAGGGAAGAAAGAAAAAGAGAAAATAAACACGGGCGTTTCTCACTGTCCTATTTTCCATAAACACACACACACACACATATTTACACATACTTACACACATATATGTATATATATATATATATACATACATACATACACACACACACATATATATATATATATATGTATATATAGACACATACACACAACACATATACGTGTATGTGTGTATTCGAGTAGTATATCCTTAATTTATGGTCATAACCGGCCAGAAAGTTGCTATTGGTTTCGCGTCTGCTATTGCTCTCACCGATATAGACGGCTCATCAATCATGCTGACCGGAAGTACATAACCTCTTTAGGCAATACAGACAACATACTGACTGGAAGCACACAGCCTTTTCACTGTAAAAAGGCAATGTGTTTCTGGCCAGAATGTCTGATGAGTTATCTATATTGCTGAGTGCAAATAGTAGATGCGAAGCCAATGATAACTTTCTGACCAGTTATTGCCATAATTAAGGATATACGACTTGAATACGTAAATATATGTATAACTATTCTAAATTTCCTTTAGAATGTGCCTTTTTTTCATGTATGGGAAACTGTCAGATGTGTGTGTGTTCACCTTTCATTACTACATACATACCCATACAGAATGTGTATGTAAGTCACAGAAAAGCTATGTCTATTAAGAACATGCTTGTACAAAAAAAAGGAGACAACCTATTTGAAAGAGAAAAAAAATAACTATGTACTACTGAAAAGTATGATAAACTTCAACTGCAAACCACTTAAGCAGTAAGATTGAGATAACAAAGAAATGTCTGAAGGAAAATAAAATTTATTTATTCAACTGACACAGGCAAATGGCACCTGATTACGCAAAAGAATGGAGATAAGGAGAAAAAAACAGAAGTTCACAGAATATTCTTGGTTCTGAACACACAGTTAATCACGAAACCTACGCACTGAACAAAAATCGTCAATATTGGATAATTCGACGGTTGTCGTTCTGGCATAAGACTGTGAAGTAACCGAGTGTGACCAACTGTAATTATTTATAATAATAGATATTTGCTCTACTTAGAAATTCAGTACTTTTAGTTTGTTCATAATAAAAGATTATAGCTTGAGGAAGAGTGAAACAAAGTGCGAGTTTGTGTGTGTATGCGTACATGTGTGTGTATGTGTGTTTGCACGCGTATGTACCTGTGCATGTGTGTGTGTGCGTGTGAGAGAGAGAGAGAAAAAGACAAAAGATTAAGAGAAAGAACCAGAGATGGGGGAAGAGATGGAAGATTGTATATTTACCTCGCCCCATTCCGTGAGAAACCAGTCTGTATCACATGAAGAGACAACACAGTTTTCTTGAGTAACAGGTTTCTCGTCTTGGCAATTCTCCTCGGAAACAACATGTAGCGAATTGAGGCCGAACTTCTTGAGACAAGCGACCTCTCGGGTCCGTTGTCCCTTACCACAATCAGCTGAACACTAGAACCAAAAGACATTGAAATATTCCGTTACCAACATAAATTCATTTAAGCAATAGTAAGTGAAAACTCGCTGCTGGTCGAACACGAGAAATCTTCAGAGGAAGAAATTTGGCCCGTTCCGGACCCATCTAATTAGTGACTCCTAGATGTCCTTATGTTGTTATTTAAATACCACTTTTAACGGGGATTGCATTCGGAATCCCTGGGTGCTCTTATCGCTGAGCCAACTGCTGCAAACTGGCTTTCCTTCGTTCTGTGTTTAGTGGTCTGCTGTATTCGTCTCAGTTACAACTGGCATTCCTTTTCGCACATAATCACATTTAGAGACATACTAAGTAACGTTGAATGCACTATAGGCGTGTACAAGCATATCTAACATATCGTATGCACTCGGACATGGAAAGGCATACGTTGCAGACATTGCCTCGAGAGAAACAGTTCTCCATATTGACCATATACAGTAATCCCTGGCCATATCGTGGTTCACCCATCGCACACTCAGTACATCGCGGATTTTTCTGGCTAATGTATGTAAACTTATATCATGAACTCCTGCAGGTTTCTGCGGCCAATAGGTATTTATATTTTTTAGATTTTAATTATTTCTGTGGGAAGTTTTGGAACGTAATACCCACGACAGTCGAGGGACCACCGTTTGTGAAAAATACATCATTGCGCTATGAATGGTGTTATCAAACAGTAGGACACATGCATTTCTGCAACGTTGCGCATCATCAGCTACAAGTACCTAGTCATACTCCATAGCCATTAGAAACAGGTTGTTCTTATATTAATTTCAGCTTCTCAAAACTTTGCGCACACCAATAAATTCATCATTTGCTGATTTAATATAAAAACAACCTGTTTTTGGTGTCTACGAAGGACGACTTGGTATCATTTGCTTTTCATATATATAGTCTGTTAGGAGAATATTTTTCTCCAGAAATAATTTCTGCAGCGTATGTCTTTCCATGCCCAGTTGTACACGAACATGTTGAATATTATTGTGAACACTTATAAATTTGTTTGTTCTCCACTAGGTCAAACAAGCTGCCTGATTTAACGCCACAAGGTTTATTGTGTTGTAAGTGCTAGAACTGCCAGACCCTCGCTTTTTTATCCGCCTACATAGTTTTCACTTATTCTTAAGTCGGCTCTGATCAAACAGTTCTATGATCTACTTATCTCTGCCATGACCACCCTGTCCTTTTAGGGGCATTTTCTATGGCCTCATTATCTAATTTATCCTTCCAGTATTTAAATGGTGGGATACAATTTGAAGGGTGTTTGGTTTCTATTTCTAGCAGGTTGATCGACCATGTAAAGGGCCCCCCCACTTCCTATATTTTCTCCTACAGATAGATGTTCATGTCTATCTTTAGATCACTAATCTAGGGGTGTGACTTGTAGAGGTCATGGACTTGAGAACTTTCTCCTTTCTTAAATCAGAAAACCTGTCGTCTGCGACAAGTAATGGCTGCGTGGTTGACCCTGAAAAATAAGATCTATGTTAAAAGACGTTCCAACTGCAACCACCCCTTGTTCTCTTGCGTCATGGAGTTCATTATTCAACGCACCCTTTTTCTTTTAAGACAGCAGTGTGATTTGAGGGGTGTCTGTTAACTGTTTTTAGTCAGTTTTATACGTAAAGACTCGGCAAGTGTTTTTATTTTTTAAGAGCACCAAAGATAAATATATGCAAAAATGGGAAAAGATTTTAGAGAATTGTCTATCTGAAGAGCACAAACTAACAAGAAACCCCTCGAGGCCACACGAGTCTTGGCTTACTAAAATAGCAGCCATTGGAATGCTTTTGATCATAGAACTACTCGATTAAGGCTGACCTGGGGCTAAACTACAACAACAACTATAACCTCCACGTAGTGTTCAAATTGTTAGAAACAGCAGCCAAATCACCTTGAAATTATACTTTAGTTGCTGTCTTGAGGAAGAAGAGAATACATTTCCAGCCATGATAACTCTGTTACGACCATATAGTCCTCTATGTCTTCTGTTACTCTTTTAAGGCATTTGGTGTGGTTTTGTCTGTTATTTCTAGCAAGCCGAACGACCGTCTATAGGTTACTCCTTTGTTAGGTAATGGTTTATTATTAAGACATTAACTCTGTCAGACTGAAATTAAAAGCAACGAACTGCTTACCTCACTCCATGCTCCAGTGAACCATATACCTCCGCAAGGATGACTGCTGCTGCATGGAGTTTTGAACTCGGGTTTTTTCAAACGATCACAGCGTGAAGATGACAGTAAATTGCCGTCATTTGAAACACAAATGACCTGCCTTGTGGTAAATCCTGAACCGCAGTTGCTAGAACACTTATTGGACCACTTCGAAACGTACCATTTCGGTGGACAATGCTGTGCCTGACATAATTCAGTTCTATGAGGTTTGGGTTTGGGACAGAAACGTCCTGGTATTGACGTTCCTAAATGTGGGCTAACACACTTGACTAATCTCTTTCTTCTGCTTCCTTGACCGCATTCTGGTTTACATCTACCCCACGCCTTCACCAGCCATTTTCCACACGGGTTATTTTGGCACTGCCGTACAGCCGCTGGTCTCGGTGTCTTACTGCATCTTTCTGCGGACACTTTCAGCTGAAACAAAAAAAACAAAAACAGACGATTAACAACACCACCAAACAATAACAACAACAACAACAAAACGATGTTGTATTACGTGGTACATTGTGAAGGCGTGTAAACACGTCCAATTGTTGATGGGGCAATTGGTTAGTGCTTATGGATGTATGTGTACATTTATACTCTTATACACTGTACGTTAATGGAAATTAAACAAAAGGGAAAACATAACGAACTCTTAAACAAACCGGATAAAATGTATTGTGGAATATTTACCGCAACTCACCTCGGTGGACATCTAGACGTTTCGGAGACTAATTAATTTGTCATCCGCAATTGAAGAGATGACTTTAATCGTTTATTATAAATCAAAAGGAGAAAATAACACACATACATACACTCATGTGCGCCCGCATGTACTTACATACGGACATAAACATATACATTATATGTATAAAGTTTTATATATCTTACATGTATATATATATATTCTTTTATTCTTTTACTTGTTTCAGTCATTTGACTGCGGCCATGCTAGAGCATCGCCTTTAGCCCCCTTGGACTTATTCTTTGTAAGCCTAGTGCTTATTCTATCGGTCACTTTTACCGAACTGCTAGTTTACGGGGACGTAAACACACCAACAACGGTTGTCAAGCGATGGTGGGGGGGATAAACACATACACACAAGTATATACATACATACATACATACATACATAATACATACATACATACAAGGGAAAGGTAAATCCTGATACAGCTTGGCCCCAATGAGGTCGCAACTTGTTTCTACAGCTGAGTGAACTGGAGCAACGTGAAATAAAGTGTCTTGCTCAAGAACACAACACACAGTTCGGCCCGGGAATCAAACTCACTACCGCATGGTTGAGAACCCGATGCTCTAACTACTGAATCATCCATATATATGCATTTACGTATGTATGTATGAATGTATGCGTGTGTGGGTGCGTATGCGTGCGTGCATGTGTGTATGTTTTAATATTTCACTCTTAAACATTGCGAGACTCTTTTTCTTATTATACATATATATATATATATATATATATATATATATATATATATATATAGGTGTGTGTGTTTGTGTGTCTGTGTCTGTCCCCCCACTATCACTTGACAACCGATGCCAGTGTGTTTACGTCTCGGTTAAATAGCGGTTCGGTAAAAGAGACCGATGAAATAAGTACTAGGCTTACAAAGAATAAGTTCTGGAGTCGATTTGTTTGACTGAAGGCGGTGCTCCAGCATGGCCGCAGTCAAATGATTGAAACAAATAAAAGAATATATATATATATATATATATATATATGTATATATAAGGTCAAAAAAACACAACATACGGAAATCGTCAAAACAGTAATCCGGAGAAGGACGATAGCACAACAACGGCAAACAGGACAAAATAAGACATACGTATCATTGGCAGCCAATTGCTTCTTCAGTCGTAGTCTGGAATGTCCACGTAGTTTCGCCCAGAGTACATACATGTATAATGAATGTGTGCATGTATATATTCATGAGTAAATGTACACCCACGCAATTGCAGAGTAGATTGCTGAACGCTTAATTATAGTCCCCATGACGGTTTATAAAATATCCATACAGAACGTTACATACGTTTGAGTATATGTATGTATGTATGTATGTATGTATGTATGTATGTTATTCACTCTTCTGCGTGCACAATAGTTTGTGGAACTTTTAACTTGGCTCCATATGTTGGTTTTCCTTTGTCAAGATTGCAACAAGAGACCATGTGTCAGGGAGGACATTAAGTTGTTACATTGAAGATAAATGTAGGATTTTCAAGGATATCATAGAAACAGGCATACACATATGAATACGCGCCTTTATATATATGTATATATGTGTACACATACGCACATATGTATGTATATATGTATGACATACATAGGTGTATCTTTATATATATGTACAGACACACACACACATACAAATATACATATATACATGTATACATACATGCATATGTATATATATATATATATATATATATATATATATAATATATATTATATATATACACACACACATACATATGCGGGTGCACACACACACGCACATGTGTGTATGTATATGTATATATGTATATATATGTATATATACATGCATATGTATATGTATATATACGTATATATGAATATATGTATATGTATATATACGTATATATGAATATATATATATGTATATATATATATGTAAATATATATATGTATATATATATGTATACATATACATATGTATATGTACATATATATATATATATATGTATATATATATATGTATATATATATATGTATATATATATATGTACATATGTATATATCTATATGTATATATGTGTATGTATATATATGTTTATATATGTATTTATGTATATATACACACATATATATATGCATATATATACATACATACATACATACATACATACATATATATGTATATATATATATGTATATATATATATGTATATATACATATATATGTATATATATATATGTATATATATATATGTATATGTATATATGTATATATATATATATGTATATATATATATATATATATATATATACGTACATACGTACAATCATGTTTTCTAGCGTGTGCTGTACGTTTGTATGCATGCACACATAAATGCATATATGTATATATATATATGTGTGTGTGTATACATAGGTGTGCCTGTGAGTGCGTCTATGTATGTATTCTTAAATTCATGAATGAACTCGTATATAGACGCACACGCACACGCACTCGCACACAGACGCACACGCACATCTTGATATGCGCATATTTACATGTATATTGCGTAAACAAATTTACATTCGTATATGGATGTATATGCACATATTTCAGATGAGCAAGCACATACACACCATACATACATACATACATCCATCCATACATACATACATACGTACGTACGTACATGCATATCAAAAAGGTTATTAGGAAATCACAGCGTTCAAGTTTGTACAAAGAGGCGAGCGAGGTTTTATCTAGATGCAGGGAGTCAGATAAAACATATTGGAGACAGCTGTGGAAATTTAAACTCTCGTACCTCCTCATACTGCCTATCTCTCTCTCCTCTCTCTCTCTCTCAGTATATATATATATATATATATATACCCCAGGCCTTACAACACTTACTTTCTACTGGAATATGTAATACATATTTATTCGGGCCTATAAACTACTAGATACTATATCTCTATGTACATATACGCCTGAATTATATGTCAACCTACATATATGCAGTAAACACATGTATACATACACCCTCCAGCCAAAATACACACACACACAAAACAGGAAAAGGGGTTGAAAGAACCAAACAGAACTTACAGTAAGCTCTCCTCCGGGTGTATGGCTATCAAGCAGACAGAATTTCAGTATATGCATACATAGATATATGTACTTATATACATATATATATACGTACTACGTAGATGATAATGCGCGCATACATATAGGAGTTGGACACAATAATGGACGCAACACTTTTAATATAACTATCTGTCTTTTTTGTTGGCATTATGACAAATTCAATGTGTGTGTTCATATGCATTATGCTTGCTTTTATGATGCAACTCTCTGTTTTTCTATTTCTTTTTTCATTTTTCTTTTGCAGATATTCATCTATTATAATAAAAGCGAAATTTTGTCTGTTCGTCCGGGACTCTTGTATCTCAGTCTACATTTGCTCTACATAGAAACATACCTTTTTGGAATCAGAATGATCCTAGGATTGAATATCTTCCCTTCATTCGGTTCTTGAGCATCCAGCATTGGGATCTGATTTTAAACACTTAGGTTGCTATTTGTAGCAGGTGAAGCTTGGCTGATTCACGCCATCTTGGTTGGCGTTTGTTATATGACACCAGAGATCAAGGGGGAGATAAATGAAATTCGCTTCGTTAATTTTACGTCGGGATAAGAACTCTGAGAGAAATTGGCCAACAGTTGGGATTCAACTAGGGACTGAAACAATAGAATGGTTGCATTATAGAATTGATTGTCATCCGTCCTTAACCTCTGATCAAACACCACCGGGGCATACAGTCACCATAAACGTATTATAGTCATACTATTTAGCTCTCTTTAGTTTGGGGCCGCATTCCAAAAGTAAAGTAAAACCAGCACAGGAAAGCATTATTCTGGACGGAAGGGATCGCAGAATAGTGAGACGTGTTATATCAAAAACCATCCAATTACGGCAGTAAAAGTGAATTCCACGGGAAGGGTGTGATGTCTAGACTGTCAGAAGTGGTCAATGGCTCGCTCAATGGCTCAATGTCATTTGGGCAAGTGTCTTCTAGTATAGCCTAAGGCCGACCAAAGCCTTGCGAGTGGATTTGGTAGAGGGAAACTGAAAGAAGCCCGTCGTATGAGTGTGTGTGTTTGTGTTTGTCCACCAACTCCATTTGACAACCGGTGTCGGTTAGTCAACGTCTCCGTAACTTAGCGTTTGGCAAAAGAATCAATAGAACGAGTACCGCAGTCATTATGCTGCGGTGCCCCAGCATGGCCGCAGAATAATGAATGAAACAAATAAAAGATAATATATATATATATATATATATATATATATATATATATATATATATATATATATATATATATATATATATATATTCACACTAGGGACACACACGTACATTAGTAGAAACACCCATTTTTATAACCTATCCGGCTATTTTTTCCTGTTATTATTCAACAGCAGATTTTTCAACACGCTGTGCGACGACATAAGACCTCATCGGTGGGTCACAGAAGCTACAACCCAGGATGGGTTGTGCTCATTTCAAATCAAACAGGCTACATCCTGCGTAAACACTCGCATGACAACAACAACAACAGCAGTAGCAGCAACGACAAAACACTTGCCGAATTACAGGTTTACAGTGGCGCCATCACAACAGTGATGACGAAAATCGTCATCTTATGATTCAGTCCAAAGAAATATTCTTCTGTCCTGGCTGCTACTGTCATCGTCTTCTGTTGTAATTGCATTCACGTCTATTAAATATTGCCTTCAAATTTTGGCTCAAGGCCTCTTTTCTTTTACTTCCTCTACCCTCTTCTTTCACCCATTTGCTCTGGTTCTCTTCTATTCATTCTCTAGACCAGTGGTTCTCAACCACAGTCCATATGGCCCTTGGAGGTTCATATGGCCCTTAGGGGTCCATATAAGATTTTGTTTGTTTAAATTTATGTGCAACAAAACTAGTTATACTTCTACAATGCAAAAAAATATTTCAACAATTTTTTCATACAGTTCCTAATAATATTTAATTATAAAAAGTTATGAGCCCACTGCTCCACCCACCACCAGTAAAACAGGAATCAAAGGGGCCTATAGGAAAACAAAATGGTTGAGAATCACTGCTTTAGATCACAACATAGAATAGAGGAGACTACCTAGGTTTACAAGGAACCAGGGATCATTAGTAGGACTGTTACCATGATGAAATGCACCCACTGCATTCTGTAAAGCGGTTGCGAAACAAACAGTGACAATGTATGGTGGAAAAGACTCTTTGGTCTAACAGAAGACATGAGAGCCCTTCTAGTGTCGGTGCCAAGATGAACTATATCCAGTAGATTTTGTAACATGGTTGGCATCAGAAAGTGGCATCCAGTTGTAGAAACCACGCAAAAATTAAAATTGGTTACCGACTCATCTAGGAGGGCAATAACCGCAGATGATCATGAACTGTGATAACCGTCCAGTCAACACCAGCATGGAAAGCAGGCGTAAAATTATGAAGATAACATACACAAACGCTAAGGACAAGCACACGGTCATCTATCTATCTATCTATCTATCTATCTATCTATCTATCTATCTATCTATCTATCTATATTCGTCATTAGCGATGGAAGCAGTTTTAGTTCAAATAGCATTTTGTATATCTTACTTAATATGAATATTCTATATAAACTCTCAAAACTGCCGTATTCGTCACGAGAAAGCTTCTCGTATGGACGTATAGTGTTAAAAAACGCATAAGTAATATCGTAACAAACAAAAAGCGTTAAGCAGCGGCGGTGGAATTGTTAAATCCAGATTTCCGCTCCTTTGAGCGTCACATGCAAAGACAAATTTACCTTCTACTGACATAGAAGAAAGTGATTAACAAATCACTGATGTCGTAAATAGCCGGCAGGCTGTGTATAAATTTGTTGCACAGACATACAATCATAAAAACATATAAACACACATACATGCACACACACACACACACACACTATGTATGTATGTGTGTGTGTGTGTGTGTAAGTGTTTAAACTATTTCTCAAGGGAAAATAAACCAAGAGAATTATTCAACCTCGTATAAAATGTTTAATAAGTGGAAACAAAATCAGTAATCCTTTACTAAGCTTTCAAAACTTGATATCACATTTTAATGACATCATATGTAAGGTTATCCGAAAGTTTTCATGCATAATGCTAGTCAATATCGCCTGACGATGATAGATCAGTCTACCAGACTTTCTTCACGAACAAATCACAAATTGCCCTTCTTAAGAAACCTCTCAGGCTTAATAATGTTATTATCTTATCATGTGTTTTGGGGATTTGTATTAATCGGACAAGTGTCTTCTACCGTAGTCTCGAGTCGACCAAGGTCTTTTCAGTGAAATTTGGTTGACGGAGGAAGCTTGGTCCTGTAGTTTGAGTGAATAAAAACTGCGCTCAAATAGCTCTCAAATAATACCTTAACGTCTTACAAAAGGTAGGACGTATTAAACGTTCATCTTTGTGCCATCAGGCAGACGAATGACCCCCTACTGACACCCTTAACTCTTTTACTGCAGGAATCACGTGTATCCATTCAGAATTCCATTACCCTTAGTGGTGGAAAACAGTTTTATTTACCAATTTCTCTTTTGCCGAGGAATGGCATGTTTGAAACTATTTCTTGTTGGAATATGTCAAGTTTGTTGAGGGAATGTGACTTGCAGAAAATACCATTTCTATTTTTTTTCTTTGGTAGATATTTTACTTAATTACAGGAATAACAATGAAATTTAATTTTGTAGTCGAACGGCTAACTAGCACTTTGTGTACCCCATGGAGTTTTCGTGGGAGAATATAAAAGTAGTTTCCTCTTGCCTTACTTCCGGTGTTTTTACAAATTGCCTTTCCTAAGAAGGCTCTCAGGCTTACTACTCACCAAATGCTGGCGGATTCGTCAGCATCCGTCTGAGCACTCACAGAATAAAGATGCAGAGCAAATACTGAAGTGCTCTTGCAATTCTGCCAAATCACTGCACTGGGGTAATATTTTAATTGATCGATCACGTAAAGCTGAAAAGTGAAGTTGCCTTCATACACACACACACACACGTTGTAAGAGAAGTGGGTAAGAGAAGTGGGTATGTGCACTGTATTACTTTTGCTGATAATCTTGAGATGATCGCTGGTATTTCCATTTAATATTACATGGACTTTTATAATCTTTTAATATGTAAAGTCCAACGTGTTGATTGATGTAATAATTCCTTCAGTTATCGAAACGATCGTAACGGGTTAATTAATATAATACCGTCACCTTATTCCTTTGATCGTTATATATATATATATATATATATATATATATATATATATATATATATATATATATATATGTATATGTATTACGCAGATGTACTTGCATAGCAAGTGACTTGATCTGAGATCGTGTGCTGAAACAAAAACAATTGCAGCGTAGAAGGTGTTTATAAGCCATTTAAAAACACCTTCCACGCTGCAATTGTTTAGATTCATTTCAATATTTAAATTTAATTTGTCAAAATATTTTCGTCGCTTTGAAACCGCGACCTGTTCACTGACAAAATTCAATGCTACATTCCGTGTTTATATATATAAATATATATATATGTATATATATATATATATATATATATATATATATATATATATATATATGTATGTATGTATGTATGTATGTATATACATATCTCTCTCTTACTCTTCCTCCCTGTCTCTCGTCGCTCACCTTTGTTCAACTTCCTCCCTTTTCCTCTCTCGACCACTCCGCGTTGATCACACGTGACCTGTGGTCACCTCTTCCTTTCTCCTTTCAGCAAGTTTAAAGGCAAGACGAACTACTATCTCTCTCCGCTCAAGTTCGTCACATCACAGCATTCGGTATCTCTTCTCGTTCGGCTTAACGGCCTTCAACGTTGTTTTCACTGTTTAATTTTTCCTGTCTTGGTTTTTGTTTGCTACTTTGGAATCCTCTGCTTAGTAGGTTAATCCACTTCGCGGGAAGAGCTATTCTAAGAGTGCATTCTGCCTCATCTTCGAAACGCCTTGTTTAGAATAGAGGCAGCTGATGAAGGAAAAGTTCCATAAGTGGCTCGTCTGTTTTCCTATGTATTCATGCTGTTTTTCCCCCCTTTCTTTCTAAATTAAACTTCTCTTTACTGAAACTGCAAGGAATTGCAGTAGCATTCTTCCTTTTCACGGAACTGCCACATTAAGTTGGCAACATACCATCGCTTTATCGTGCTGTTACTGTATAAATTTCTCTGAGAAAGTAATTTCTATCTACTGATATATTTAGTGACCAGAATGGTTGAATGGATAAGAACGTTTTTTCCACAATCACCGCGCTTCAGTTTCGATCCCACTTCATGGAATTTTGGACAAACGTCTTTTACCATAGCCTCAAGTCTACCTAAGCCTTGTGTGTGAAACAGGGTAGAGGGAAACAATATAGAAACCCGTCAAGGGATAGTACTTGCAATTTAAAAGTTCCAACCTTGTCACACACTAAGATGATTCTACTTGAGAATTACGCTAAGGGTACATATGGAATACTCAGCCACTTACACATTAATTCAATGAGCTGACAATTTAGTTGATCGAGCAATTGAAGAGTCATGTTGGAAATTGGTGGAGCTCCACCGATATCAATACGTAGAGAGAGAAATTATTAGGAAGAGCAAATAGTATTAGAAAATAATATTAGAAAAAGTAAAGATATTCATTTCGAATACTGGCGCAAGGTTGCACGTTGTTGGTATGTGAGAATTATTGGTTGAATCGCCTCCTTCGGTATATGACTGGTGCCTAATCTAATCTTGATACCGTATTTTCTGGCCTACATGTATATAATGTAAACCTGTAATATAAGCATTCAAACATCGTCGCTAAATTTCCAAATCCCGTTGCCTTTCAAGTGGAATTTTTGGTCCTCTAAAGTCGTTTTGGTGTATTAGTCAACCTGCCATTTTTGGCTGCAAATTTTGGTCTGGAAAATTCGACCTATATACCGGAAAATACGGTAGAAAAGATGAAAAGTAAAGATGAAAGGTAAACGCAACGAGATTTTAAATTAGAACTGAAAAGCATGCGGCTAAATATCACAACGTTTTTTGTTACTTTTGTTTCCGGTGCTCAGCCAGTTCTGCTATTTAGAGTAGGCCTCTGCCTCAGTTTGAACCAGGACTAGAATTTTTCTTTTTGTTCCTCCAATTGGGGAAATTTTCATAATCAGAAACCGGATCTTTTTAATTATGTGATGATGTCATGTAAGAAACTAACCAATGACAAGCGACAACGATGTATCAAATGATTGAATAAGGTCTGCGAAAATACCAACGAAATGAAAGCTGTTGATTGCTAAATCAATCAGGTTTTGATTAAGCTATACCGTGTCAATTCATTCATAATATATTTTGGAGAAGATTCTAACGTATCTGATTGTGTTTGCTTTCCCCACCGAAGAACGCCTCTTCTACCTAGGCAATGTGAGTTCATAATACACGTGATTCACCGAAAACTTACTTTACAAGAGGACAGTGAAAAGTCAGAAGATTAGTGACGTGAGAAGCGAAGCGTGACGGCAATCTCCAAATTTACGACTGTCAAAATACTGAACTGTAAAATTTATTGTCAGCATTAACACTTGTACAGCCACCACATTCACTGGAATATTATGAATAGAATTTTCCGACGTTACACTGTAGTATTTTCCTTTCGGTCGTCACGTCTTATATAAAGATTTTAACAAAAAAAAAACAAACGACTGCTTCTCATTCAGCTAACTTTTCAATTAATTCCATTCATCTTATTGTTAAACATTCAAACGGTGTGTAAATTGTATATGAGAAAGTGTTTTACTCACCGTTGTGGATGGTGATAGTATTTGTGTACATTCTATGGTTCGCATCTGGGTGCCAGGCCCACAGCTGGTGCTACACGAAGACCAGTTGCCAGTCTGCCATGATGGCTGGCAAGGCCCCGTGTTACATGTGACTTTTTGCTTCGTCGGCACAGTTGAATTGTTACAATTATCTGCTGTCACTGTAACTTGACTTTTGATTTTGACACAGACTATCCGGGTTTCTTGGATGCCACCCCCACATGTCCTCGAGCATTCAGTAAATCCAGCAATTTTCCATTCATAAAATTCTACTGTATTAGAATTTTCGTTTATCAAATGAGTTCTTTTTTCTGGAACAGTGCTATGCTGTAAATTAATTTTCTGACTATTTTCAACAAACCTTGGGTGCTGTTTCACACTCAAATCTCTGTTTCCCGGAAGAAAAGGTTTATTTTTATAGTCGTGTCTTGGCGGGATTCTCGGAAAATGCTGTTTGTTAATCCTGGGATTATAGATGTGTCGATTGTCTATTCGGTTCGGAATTATCCTGGGGTAATGTCTATAATTAATTCTATTGTAATCAACGGGATTTCTCGAAGGGATAATCACTGGATGACGTAATCCTCGGTTCCAATTGTTGTATAACTGTGTTTTAGTTCTGTTCTCCCCTGATGTTAGTCTTGTCTGGATGTTGGGAGGAACGATGGGAAGTACCCCTGGTAGATAATGTCTGTATGGTCGGGTATTATACGGAGAAGGGCGATGGTAAGGCAACCTTGGTCTCCTGTAGTAGGTCGCATGACTAATGTTATTATGTACAGGTAAATGATTTTTAGGAGGAGCGTAGCCCCGATGTTGATATTTGCCGACGTTTTTCCAAGCGTATTGTTGCGAGCCATACGGAGGGTAGCGTCTTCTCAGTTCACTGTTGTGTAGATACCGCTGTTGATTTTGTGGTGTGTCATATATACTAGGTTGCGTATGATTGTGATGGCTGGAAGACTTGTTCTGTTTCGGTTCGTAAAACTCAAACGTAATGCCAGGATTGTTGTTAACGTACACAATCTGCAAAGATAAGGTGACAAAGAACAACATGAAATAAATACTTCGACATATATTTCTGGCTTACAAGAAATTATAAAGACTTTACAAAAACGGAATATTTCTAACTTAGGCCTGAGGTAATGCTTTCTAATTTTTTATTGTTGGCGTAATTTTGTGCCATTAAAAACGAGATGACGCACCATAGATCTTTCATCTTTTTATTGTTTAGCTTTTACTTGTTTTAGTCATTAGACTGCAACCATGCTGGAGCACCGCCTTGAGGAAGTTTTAGTCGAAGGAATCGACCCCAGGTTTTATATTTAAGCATAGTACTTATTCTAACGGTTTCTTTGCTGAACCGCTAAATTACGGGGACGCAAACAAATCAACGCTGGTTGTCGAGCGGTGGTCGGGGACAAACAAAAAGACACGCGCGCGCGCACACACGCTCACACTCACATAAACTCAACGGAAGAAAGAAAACTCCAACTGACCCGTCCTTGTTCTTTTGACGGATGTTTTGTTGTCCCTTTTTTGTATTATCTAACTGTCTGGATGTTTTGCGTTCTTGTCCCATTTTTGGTATTCCTTGGTATATATATATATATATATATATATATATATATATATATATATATATATATATATATAAAAACAAATAGTAAATGAGTATATGCATATATACGTACAGGTATGTGCATACCGACATCCACCTGTATGTATAGGTGCATATCTGGGTACAGGACATTGCAAACAAACGTAGACGAGAACACACGAGCCACATAGAGAACATTCTCCTTCATCAGCCACCCACGTTTTAACACCGGCGTTTCGACGAGCTTGGGCAGGACGCATCGCTAAAACGGCTCGTCCCATGGATCGCAGATTAAATTTGTATACGCAAATTAAATCTAGCCATGGAGGAATGTAGTGGCGGACAAAAAACAAGACAGGAAACAAACAGAAAAGGCTTTACGGCCAGACGAGAAAAATTATGTGTGTATGAACGCGATGAGGCACGGACCAGAGAGGGACAAAGTGGTGCGTGCGTTGCTTGGCGAAAGCCGAGGAAGGAAAGGATTATTGACCGAAAGCATGTGACCATGCCGGTGTAAAGGGAAGAGAGAGAGAGTGGTAGAGGGAGAAACAGAGGGAGGAAGTAGAAGAATAGGTGAGCAACGAGAGGAAAAGAGAAAGAGAGGAAATACGAGGGGGAAAAAGAGATACGTAGTAGTAACAGAGGAATAACGAGAGGGGTAAAGCGAGATACGTAGTAGTACAGAGGAAGAACGAGGGTGGGGGGAGGAAAGAGAAAGAGATAGAGTAGCGTCGGAGGATATGAGTTTACGAAAACTACTTACATTTGGAAGACGCTGCGTTCAATCATGTAAAAACAAATAGTAAATGAGTATATGCATATATACGTACAGGTATGTGCATACCGACATCCACCTGTATGTATAGGTGCATATCTGGGTACAGGACATTGTAAACAAACGTAGACGAGAACACACGAGCCACATAGAGAACATTCTCCTTCATCAGCCACCCACGTTTTAACACCGGCGTTTCGACGAGCTTGGGCAGGACATACACACACACGCACATACATAGCTTCTGTGTACCAACTAGGACTTTAGTCGGCCCGAGGCCATAGTAGAAGATACTTGCCCAAAGTGCCACGCAGTAAGATTGAACCCAGAACTATGTAGTTGGAAAATAAACTTCTTACTACACAGCGATGTCATGCAAAGTCATATTTGTGAAATTTGGAATTCACTGGAGATGAGGTTACCAGGCACAATATATACACCAATATACACACGATATATTCACCGAAAATTATTCAGCATTTAGTAAGCTTGTGTCAAGTGTATAATTCACAAGGACAGTCTTTAACAAGAACAGCTCTGAAGTAAAAAAAAAATCAGTAGCACCAAATTTAGGTACAAGTTAAACAAACTACTGCTTAGGATGTGACAATCCGCAGAGCCCTTTAGGTAATTCGAAAATATATACGTTCTCAATTTTTGTGAAAACTTCTAATGTAATTTTCTTTTTATTAAGGGGGCTTCGAGCTTTTGAGATATTAGGGTTCCGCTAAATCTAAATCCATCACTGATTATCAGTCGTCGTTGTCGTCGCCGTAGACTGTCCTGCAGCAGATGACGCAGGAAATTTCCACAATTTCTTGCGGGACAACCACACGAGTCATTTGTTTAAAATGACCAAACATGTGTATTGTAGGCGATAATGCTTGAATAGGTGCGCAGTGTACTGTCGAAGTGACGTGAAATGAAATGTTTTGCTCGAGAACACAACATACCATCCGGTCTGGGACTGACTATCAGTAAATACTAATCAAATAGTAATCTATTATTTGTCACCAATTTATTTAAATCCTTAAAATATTTTTCTTAACTTTTTTCCTAAAACATTTCCTGTTTATTTTTTCCTTTTCCTCTGTCAACGCTTGTTAGTTCGCTGCAGAACCGTGGGATAAGTTAATGATGGGATCAAGAGATGATCTGATAACATGACCTATGCAAACTCCCCTGGCAGTTGAGATCTATCCATATGAAACGATGTTCAATGTGAATGTCTGGAGACCGTTGTTCGCAAAATGAGGTAGTGAGTGAGGAAGGGACACAAGAATTGGTTCGTAAGCTTACAAAAGAGTGTACTTACAAAAAAGTTACCCAGAAATCAAACCAAACGGTGACATAAAGCATACATAGGCTACCTTCTTGAAGCGGGTCGCATGAGACGGATAATCATCAGGCGAGATTCGCTACTAAAAAAATTCAAGGTAATCTTTCGTTAAGTGTATCATTTAGAAAGTTCGTGGGCCGTCTATGACTGGTATAAATCAAATCAAATTGTTGGTGCCTCTATCTAAGAATGCTGTCATCTTTAACTTTTGGATAACTATTTGATCAGTTACTTTTTTGATCTAGAAATATTCTGCAAAATCTGCAAGTTTTCTTTCATTCAGGATAAAACAAAAAAGAAAAATAGAAAAAGGAATAAAATTAAAATGAAGAATTCTCAATATCCATGTGAGTAAAATTTCCTTTCATGATTATCTGACATCTTTTTGAGGACTCCAAGAATTCTTTATACACATCTTATAGCAACTGGCTTCAATTTCGAAACATAAATAAATATATTCTATTGTAGACATATCACTCTATGAGTCATTATATATCTCCAGAAACAACATTGAAATCTTGTTAAAACATCTCTTTTTCTCTTCTCTCAATGCTTACTGTCTAACTTTAATCTTCAACGACTTCCTGTCAACTGATTGTCCAAAAACCGCTTCCTGCTAATTCTTGTCGACACCTTCTTTGAGTGAATAAAGCATCGCCCAATCACTTTCTTCAAATTGCAATATATTTCCAAATAATAATAATAATAATAATAATAATAATAATAATAATAATAATAATGGTTTCAAATTTTGGCGCAAGGCCAGTAATTTCGGGGGTGTGGGTAATAATGATAATAAAATAATAATAATAATAATAACAA
>NC_142939.1:65490354-65502854 GCF_046866305.1 Octopus bimaculoides
GAAATTCGTTAAATCTAATCCGCCTCCTCTGAGATATCGCGTTCGTTGTGTCAAAAATATAAAGTTGATGAAGAAAAGGGGCTTTCGTTTCACTTAGAAGTGAGATGGATTTCATGAGGTAATGTAATAACTCGAACTGCAGAGATGAAATATGAACTAAAAGAATACTTTTCAAGAAATCAGAAAGATAGCGCCATCAAGTTTTCTGACACCAATTGGAAGGCATAGCTGGTTTACATGAATAGTATTTTCTTACGACTCAATGCAGTAAACAAGAGAGTTCAAGGCAACCCAGCTACCGTTAGAGATTGTGTCAACAAATTAAAGTAATTCTGGATGTAATTTGAGTTGTTGATCGAAAAACTGCAAGTTGTGACGTCTTTGAAAATATGAGTGAAAAATTTACTGCGCTGGAAGCAACGAACATCCATCAAATCTGTATGCTGGCCCAGAAGTATTTTATTTATCTACACAAGGAATTAGGTTTCTATTTTCCCGATATTAGTGAAATGGATTATCGTCTCATTCAAAATCCCTTTGGAATCAATATCAGATCAGTTCCGAACAAACAGCAAGATGGATTTGTGAAATTTATAAATGACTTCACGGTCAAAGATCTTCTTAACCCTCATCACCTTCCTTAGTAACATTCTGGTGTTCCACCGTGGTGTCTTACTTATGTATAGCTAAAAAAAAAAAGCAAATCTGTGGAAAGCCTTTTGTTGCTCCCACCCACTTACCTTTGCGAACACGGTTTTTCTTTTTTGCCACCAATGTGTATAACCAAAAACTAATTTCGAACAGGACTGTCAGCTAAGAATGATACGTGGGTGTTTCTCTGAAACTGTGGCTATACTTGGGTTACTTGTTAGAAAGAGCCAAACTCATCAATCTTATTAGAAATGAAAAAGTTAAATTAAATGAAATCACTAACAAATAACATATGTCTATTGTTTGTTCTACGGCACCCATACATTTTAACATGTTTTTCACAAGGGTTACGCAAAGAGTGACGGAGAGAACGAAAGGGTACACCAGAAGAAAAATTTGAGAACCCTTTATATAGAATATCAATTTAGAATAGAAGAGTTCTCAAATCTTGAAGAAAGGGTTTAGTATTTAGATAGCTTCAACCATGTTATTAACTAAATATCTTGGAATGACCACCAGAGAGATTGTGAGATATGAGGAGTGTTCATTAAAGATTTCCCCTGATCCACTTCCCAACGACTGGGATAAACGAAACTTGGCATAATTATTAGTCCTTTTCTACATAACCACCACCAATGGTGACACACTTCTCCCATTGCCTTATGCAGTTGTGAAGACCTCGTCTGTAGAAGTCGGTAGGTTGCGTCAAGACTTTACTTCGGAAATAAGTTCATCATCACCCGAAAAGTGTTTTCCTTTCAAAAAGGACTTCATGGCTGGAAAGTGGTGGAAGTCAGATGGTGCGAGATTGGGACACTAAGGAAGATGAGGAAGGATTTCACAGCCGCAGGAGTGTACTTTCATCTGGGCAACATGCGCATTGTGAACTGGGGCGTTGCCTTGGAGGCGGACACCTTTGGTCAGCATGCCACGCCTCTCTACTTTGATGGCGTCCCGCAATTTCGACAGCAGAGAATCATAATATGCTCCGTTAATTGTGGTGCCCTTTACCAAAAAATCCATCATCACTACTCTGCACTGGTCCAAAAAGACTGTGAGCATCGCCTTGCCTGCTGAGGGCCGGACATGAGCCTTCTTTGGAGGTGGAGAGTTATCATGCTTCCATTGCTTCGACTGCATTTTTGTCTCAGGATCATAGTGATGGAGCCATGTTTCATCCTATGTGATAAGTCTGCCAGAAAAGTCCTTCTCGTTTTCTTGGCACATTACCAAATGAACCTGGGAGCAATTGACTTGTTCCTGCTTCGGAAAAGGTGTGAGCAACCGGGGAATCCGTCGTGCAGACAACTTCCGCATGTGCAAATGGTCGTGAATGATTATTTTCACGGACCCTACACTTATCTTCACTTCTTGGGCTAGTTGCCGAATCCTCGAAAAAGGCGGCTTCCGCTTTATGGATGGTGTCGTCATCAATGGCGGAATGTCGTCGTCCAGGAATATGAGCAGTTTCCACCGATGTCCGACCACATTTCAACTGGCGATGCCAATGCTTGACTATGTCGTATGATGGTGCATCATCTCCATAGACTTCATCTCGTTGAAAGTTTCTAGTGGAAAGCAGCAATTTAAAATGTGACATGTAGAGACATGTATAATTGCAATAACCGAAAGTGGGTCAGAGGAAATCTTTAATGAACACCCCTCGTACAGAACTTGTTAATTTGGAAACGTTTTACTTCAGTGTTTAGCTGTGAATAAGAAAGCAAATAGCTGCAAATGTCGTTATTGTATTGATAGTTTGAGCCAAACCAAGTTTAATTGACAGAACTAAACCCCATTAGCTTCAGAAGTTAGCGAGGAGTTGCTTAAGAGAGAAATTAATGAACGCGGATCACAAGCTTCCATCACCAAAGTGAATTAGAAAGACAAACAATCTGGTTTTGTACATAGTTCGACAGAAATATCACTACCAACATAGCCAACAGCTGGTTTTAATTCTTATTAGTAAGATGTGGCTGTGTGGTAAGAAGTTTGCTTCCCAACCCACATTGTTCCAGGTTCAGTACCGCCTCAGGGTCTTCCGCTACACACACACACACTCACACAAACACGACGAGGTTTTTTTTTTCGGTTTCTGTCCACCAAGTTCACTCACAAGGCTTTGGTCGGCCCGAGGCTATAACAGAAGACAATTGCCCAAGGTGCCAACTGTGGGACTGAACCCGGTACCATGTGGTTGAAAAGCAATCTTCTTACCATATAGCCATACAGCCACGCCTGCGATATATATATATATATATATATATATATATATATATATATATATATATATATATATATATATATATATATATATATGGGTGGCTAAATGGATAGATAGATAGATAGATAGATTATATAGGTAGACAGTTGAAATCTACTAACTAAAATATTTGCATCTAGATTTTATATACGTTTTATGTTTGTATGTGTACATGATTGTGCATATCTGCATTATGAGGGTGAGTGAGAGATTGAGTGAGTGAGTGAGAGTCTAAACGATAGAGTTCGACAAAAAAGAGTCTACATAACGCTGACTGTTGTGGAAACAATTTTTCAAAACTACGTATGGTGTCAGAAATACTCTAATGAGAGAATGTACTAAGATGACGCTTGGTATATATCGGTTCTAAACAATAATTAGATAGCATAAATTGAAAGATTAAACAGGCTGAGTAAACGCAATGAGAAATAGTGTAATGTTAGCTGCGCATAAACATGTGCCATTATGTTAAGCGTCCTTCCATGTGTATGTGCGTGTAGTATGTATGTATGTGTACATGTATGCATGTATTTGTGTACGTATTTATACGCACACATATACGTTTATACATACATACATACATACATATATATATATATATATATATATATATATATATATATATATATATATATATCTTTATATATATATATATATATATATATATATATATATATATATATATATATATTGATGTGCGCTGTATGTGAGTGTGTGTGTGTGTGTGTGTGTGTGCGTATTTACATTAGCGTGTATATGTGCGTATGAGTGAATGCGTGTGTATGCGTATGCCTATGCATGTTTATATGTGTATTTCAATACTTACGCTATTTATTAACATGCAATGCAATATGAACTCTTCTGACGTCACCTTACCAAAGGTCACATGCCGCTTTAAGGTGGAGCTATATAGATTGTTATCGTAATATAACTGACAGTTTTAGTCAGAGACAAGCTTTGATAGCGGTGGGGGAGAAGGAGAGAGGTAAGATTTTACAGAGGAAATAACAAGAAAAATATGCGTGGATATTTTATGTCAGTGCAATTATATTAAAATAAAGTGAATAATTTGATAAAATAAACTTCCATACGCCATCATTTACCACTATATATATATATATATATATATATATATATATATATATATAAAACTTGCTTGAAAAAAGATGCGTGGCATTCGATCATATAATAATATGAATAATATATAAATATATGCATGTACATATATATCTATATATACATGTATATATGGGTACAGATATCTATCTATCTGTCTGTCTGTCTGTCTGTCTGTCTGTCTGTCTGTATGTATGTATGTATGTATGTATGTATGTATGTATGTATGTCTGCTCCAACGAAGTCGTGTATTGTCCTTGCCTTCGGAACGCGGAGTAGATGGAACAGGGACAACTGAAGAAGGGCAATATTCTTTATGTTGCATGTCTCGTTTCTCTGTTTGTTTTTTTCGTTGTTCGAAAAAAGTTCGTTTTCTGTCCTCGTCTTGCAAATGTCTTCTACTACAGCCTCGGGGCGACCAAAGCCTTGTGAGTGGATTTGGTAGTCGGAAACCCGTCATATATATATGTGTGTGTGTGTGTGTGTGTGTGTGTGTGTGTGTGTGTGTGTGTGTGTGTGTGTGTGTGTGTGTGTGTGTGTGTGTGTATGTATGTGTATGTGAAGGCGGGAACCTTTATTTCACATTGCTCCAGTTCACTTAGCTCGCAACAAGGAGTAATACCTGTAATTCAAAGGGCCAGCCTTGTCACCTTCTGTGTCATTCTACATCTCCATGAGAACTAGTTAAGGGGTACACGTGTCTGTGGAGTGCTCAGCCACTTGCACGTTAATTTCATGAGCAGGCTGTTCTGTTGATCGGATCAACTGGAACCCTTGTCGTCGTAACCGACGGAGTGCCACTGTAGTATATAAATATATACGTTTGCGTGTATATATATATATATATATATATATATATATATATATATATATATATATATATCAAAAAGGCACAAATATAGACATCACTAAAGCATACACACACACACACACACACACACAAATGACGGGCTTCTTTCAGTTTCCGTCTATAAAATTCACTCAAAAGGCTTTGGCCGGCCTGAGGCTATAGTAGAAGATACCTGTCCGTAGCACCACACAGTGGGACTGAACCCGGAACCATGTGGTTGGGAAGCAAACTTCTTACCACACAGCTACGCATGCATACATACATATATACATACCTAATACACGCGCGTGTCTTTCTGTCTGTCTATCTATCTATTTATCTATAGCTCCATCCATCCATCCATCCATCCATTAATCTATCTATCTATCTATCTATCTATCTATCTATCTATCTATCTATCTATCTATCTATCTATCTATCTATCTATCTAGTTGTCCATCCATCCATCCGTCCGTCCGTCCGTCTGTCTGTATAAGGAACATGGTTGAGTAGTCAGGGTGTTACAGGCGTTGCACTCACAATCGCAAGGTCGTCATTTCGCTTCCCGGTGGTGCATTGTGTCGTGTTTTTGACTAAAACGTTTCATGTCCCTTTCATGAGGAATGTTAATGGCCTACCTGCTCACTTAGCCAGCGAGGTGACATCCTTTAGAAGCTACAACGATGCGAAGAAGGGCATTGTGACCAGCGGTGTATAACAACATCCGATTGTCCGCTGGAAGGTAAGAGAAAGCGAGGCCGGCCAAAGAAGACATGGCGGAGTACCTCCAAAGAAGACCTACACAGACGGAACCTCACCCAGGAAGAAGCATACCGGTTGACCAAAGACGGAGATAATTGGCGATCACTGACTGCCCGATGTGCCACTTAAAGGCACCAACGGACTAAGAAGAAGAAGAATATATGCATACATGCATACATACATACATATGTATACAGGGTGTTCCAAAAGCTACTGAGGGGTTTCAATTCTTAATAACTTCCTTAACTTCACAAATAGATGCATGAACTTTTGATCCAATATAAAGGACATAATGGAAATTAATATGCACAAGTCTAATTTTACAAGACCACAACATCACATATGAAAAATGACGTAGTTTAAATGGCAGCCATTTTCGGTTTCGCTCGGCCGTACTTTTTCCAAAACTTGCACCGTAACACCCTCAAAAGTAGCCGGAGCTTATTCTCTCTCCAAAGCACTGCCATAGCAACTGCAGTATTTCTCTTGCGGTAGAAGCAGTTGCCCCATCTTGCTGAAACCGTGTGTGAGGTCTACTTTGAATGGCCTTCACGTTCGCCAAACTTAACTAGCCTGGATATTTTCTCGTGGGGATACCTGAAAGAGAGGGTTTACATCAACAAACCGGAGACCCTGGTGCAGCTGAAGGAGAACATCAATAGAGAAATCAGAGAAGTGGGGTCTGAAACTCTCGAGGGTGTTATGGTGCAAGTTTTGGAAAGAGCACGAGAGAGCGAAGCCGAAAATGGTGCCATTTAAGCGATGCCATTTTTCATATGTGATGTAGCGGTTTTGCAAAATTTTACTTGTGTATATTAATTTCCATTATGTCCTTTATATTGTATTAAAATTTCATGCATTTATTTGTGAAGTTAAGGAAGTTATTAAGAATTGAAACCCATCAGTGACTTTTGGGACACCCTGTATATGTGAATATAGAAATGAGAATATATATGGCGTGCTTAAAACAGAATTACGCCTTTTTCATTATTTATTATTATGTTTTACAGTCAGTGCGTTTTATATGGCGTCAAATACGTTTCTTGCAGTCATGATATAAAATATTGATGACTTACCTCAACTGTTACACTTTCATTGGTGGTTCCTTTGCTGTATATGCATTGTCCTGGACACAAACCCTTTTTGACCCGCATAAAGGAAAACTCAGTACCGGCCAGGTTAACCGTGACACCGTTGATCTCTGTAATCCTTCCAAATATCTTCTTATCCGAATCACTTTTTATAACTGAAAAAAAAAAACAAAAAAAAAACACAAATACATTGGTTCGTTTTATTACGAAGTAGAAAGAATATTGTTTAGTTATCCAGCAATGGAAATGGGTTTTAGTGTACCCCTAGTTTTAGGATAACCATCAAGGCGGTGAGCTGGCAGAATCGTTGCCGCACCGGACAAAATACAGAGCAGCATTTCTTCTGGCACTTTACGTTCTGAGTTCAAATGCGGCCGAAGTCGACTTCGTATTTTATACTTTTGTGGTCGCTAAAATAAAAACCAGTTGTACCCTGGGGCCCATGTAATCGACTACCCACCTCCCACGAAACTTCAGACCTTATGTTATGATAGAAAGAAGAAAAAAACGAGGGTATACCTATATTACGCCCTACCTTGCGTGAACATAACACACACACGAAAGAAAAAAAAAATGTTGACTACAGTTTCATCGCATTTAAAAGACAACTTGGAATGCCAAAACGACATTTTGACCTTTAATGGTTTCTAATTTTGGCAAAGGGCCAGGGAGTTTGAGGGAAAGGATCGGTCGATTTCTTTGGTCTCAGTACTTATTTTATCAAATCCGAAAAAATGAAAAGAAAAAAAAAATCGATCTCGTTGAGACGGACGAAATGTTTGTAAGCGTTTTGACCGGTGTGCTAACAATTCTGCCACCTCACTACCAACTAACAATCCTTTCTACTATAAGCACAAAGCCTGAAATTTTAGGGGAGGGGGACTAGTCGATCACACTGACCCCAGGGCTCAAGCGGTACTTATCTTATCGACCCCGAAAGGATGAAAGGTAAAGTGGTCCTCGGCAGAATTTGAACTCAGAATGTAAAGACAGACGAAATACCGCTAAGCATTTCGCCCGGCACGCTAACGATTCTGCCAGCTCGCCGCCATTAATAATAATATAGTAATCCCTTGACTATCGCGTGTGTTGCGTTCCAAAACCCGCCGCGATAGGTGAGAATCCACGAAGTAGAAACAGTACTGTACTGCATATTTAAAAAAATTATTTTTGTAATTTGTATATATTTATTTTATTAAAATTCGTGGAGAACAACGAATGAACGGAGAGATGAAAAATGTGTAGGGATTAACGGTTTAACATAATATTATATATGCCCGAAGCTCGTCGAAACGCCGGTGTTAAAACGTGGGTAGCTGAAGAAGTAGAATGTTCTCTATGTGGCTCGTGTGTTCTCGTCTACGTTTGTGTGCAATGTCCTGTACCCAGATATGCACCTATACATACAGGTGGATGTCGGTATGCACATACCTGTACGTATATATGCATATACTCATTTACTTTTGTTTTTATATATATATATATATATATATATATATACACACACACATACATACATACATATATTTATTTTATTCCCTCGAAGCTTCGAAACAAAATGGCAGCCATGCATTTCGCCCTCCGAACGTTCGCACAAGCGAAAAATTCAGAGTTACTTTCATCAACATCAAAATGAATGTGTGTGTGTGTGTGTGTGTGTGTGTGTGTGTGTGTGTGTGTGTGTGTGTGTGTGTGTGTGTGTGTGTGTGCGTGTGTGTGTGTGTGTGTGTGTGCGTGGTGTGTGTGTGTGTGTGTGCGTGCGTGCGCGAGCGCGTGCGTGTGTGTTTGTGTGCGTGTATGTGTGTGTGTATTATTTGAAAAAGGCGTTGAATCATCATTTTTTTATTCGTTCATTCTGGGACATTAAATGCATTGATCTCATCTGAGTGGGAGGTCTTAGAGAAGGTCATGGGGGGCACCTCTCCTTTCTTTCGCTGACTAATTATTAAAAGAAAACAGTGTCACTCCTTCCCCACCCCCACACCGCACATACTCTCCACATCTAACCAAGCCCAGTGTCAAACACCAAGATTTCTTGCACCGATAAAGTACTGAACTTAAAGTAAGCTGTGACGTGGTGGTGGTGGTGGTGATGGTGGTGGTGGCGGTAGTGGTGGTGGTGGTGGTAGTGATTGTGGCGGTGGTAGTTGTGGTACTGGTGGTGGTGGTGATGGTGGCGGTGGATTATAGCTGGGTATGTTGGGTTCTGGTAAAAACATTAAACAGTCCCTTAGAACAGGCGTTGTCCTCATTTTGGAGAAGATAGGACGACGTCAACAACAGCAGCAGCAGCAGTTAGAATAGCAACAACAACAAAAACAATTGCTACAGAAGCACCAAACAACAACAGTTCCTCGTCATTCAAAGAGGACAATTTTAAGAGAATACAGTCAGTCACATGTGTGTGTATGTGCGTGTGTGTGTGTGTGTGAGTGGATATGTGCACAAGAGTGAGGGCGACTGTACGCTTGTGTTCCTGCACGAGTACGTATATGAGTACGTCCATGTGCCCGTATATGAGTACGTCCATGTACCCAGATATGAGAATGTATGTATTTGTGTGAATGTGAGTCGCGTGTGAGTGTGTGTGTGTGTGTGTGTATATATGTGTGCGCGCATGTGCGTCTATGTGTACGTGTATGTGTACGACTATATGTGTGTGTATGTGTATATGTGTATATGGGTGCGTCTGCACGTGTATGGGTGTTTCCGCGCATTTGTGTAAATACGCACACGTATGCATCCGAATATTTCGGATATGAGCGGGTATGTATGTATGTATGCATGCATGTATGGGTACGTGCGTATGTGTGTATGTATGTGTGTGTACGTGCGTATGTGTGTATGCATGTATATATGTATGTGCGGATGTGTTTGTATGTGCAGTGAATGTAGGGTGCTGTTATGTTTGTGTCACAGCGTTTGACAAATGACGTTTGGTTGTTTACATGCCCCCGGTAACAGCGGTTTGGCACAAAGTATCCGATGAAATAAGTATCCTTCGAGCCAGTGCCTACCCCATGAAGCATGACTTCAACCCATGGGCTGAAAAAAGTAATAAATAAATAAATCGATTTATAAATAACAGAATCGAACATAAAGTGGTATGGAAACATTTGCAAGTTTAAAGTCGAAAATAAATTTAGTTAGGATAATGTCTAGGACAGTGGTTCTCAACCTGGGGTCCGCAAAGGTAGTACTGGGAGTTCGTGAACTGAATTCAAAATTTCACACACACACACACACATATATATATATGTATATATATATGAAATTTGAACTCGGTGGAATTTGAACTCAGAACGTAAAAACGGACGACATGCCGTTGAACATTTGCCCAGCGCGGTAACGAGTCTGCCACTTCGCCGACTTTTTTATAATAATAATAATAATAATAATAATAATAATAATAATAATAATAATAATAATAATAATAATCCTTTCTACTATAGGCACTAGGCCTGGATTTTTGTGGGGAGCGGGACAATCGATCACATCGACCCCAGTACGCAACTGGTAGTTAATTTATCGTCTCCGAGAGAATGAAAGGCAAAATCGACCTCGGCGGAATTCGAACTCAAAACCTAACGGCGGACGAAATACCGCTAAGCATTTCGTCAGGCGACTCTGCCAGCTCGCCGCCTGAATAATAATAATAATAATAATAATAATAATAATAATAATAATAATAATAATAATAATAATGATGATGATGATGATGATGATGATGATGATGATGATGATGATAATAATAATAATAATAATAGAAAGAAGAATTGTTTCTAATTTTGCACAAGGCCAGGAATTTTAGCGGGAGGGACTTAGTCGATCACATCGATTCCAGTGCTCAATTGGTTTTTTTGATTTTTATCGACCCTGATATAATAACAAGCAAAGTCAATGGAAACTCAGAACGTAAAAAGCCGGAAGAAATGTCGCTGAGTGTTTTGTCCGCCGCACTAACTATTCTGCCAGCTCACCATCTTAGGAAATTTAATAACGATTAACAGAATCTGAGAAAGACGGATTAAATGCGTTACAGTAATAAGTTACGTTCAAATCTCCTCTCGATTCGAATTTGATTTTCATTCTCACAGGGTCTAAAAAAGATATTGTACCAGTCAAGTACTAAGGAGCGATTGAAACTGGTCAAAGCCTAGAATGAAACAATTGAACGCAGCTGTTTGGACGCTAACGATTTATCAAGGCTGATTGGACATTCAGCATGTTTTAGAAACAAGACATGCCAGAGACACGCATAAGCGCTCGCCCAGAAATATTCAATTAGAAAAGAAAGAGAGAGAGAGAGAGAGAGAGAGAGAGAGAGAGAGAGAGAGAGAGAGAGAGAGAGCAACATTACACTTTATTAATTAAACACGACTGACCTAAACATTTCCATTTCCTCACACACAAAGAGAAATATACCCATATATATAAACAGAGAGAGAAAGAGATGGAAGGAGGGAGAGGGGGGGGCAGAGAGAACGAGAAAAACGTTAAAAAAATGACTGATGTCAAATAAGACAGCATCGAATCAGCGACGCCAAATTGGCGGCGCCGAAACGTCACTTAGCCGTCCAAATCGATTGTTTCTTCTGGGATTATTTTGAAATTTTCACTGTTTTCATTTGCATCTCATCTGTATTTGTGTAATTGTGAATCACTTCAATTATCTGCAGTTGTTTTTTTATTGCACATTTACAAAGCTCAGTTTGTAAAAGTCTAGAAGTTTGTAAGCTCTGTAGGGTTTCGTCAGTCGTAAATTTCTGTATTGTTTGCAAATTGTTTAAATAGCGAAGTCTTAAATACAATGAAGCTGTCGAAAATCATGGCAAATGAAACGGACGACCGTAGTAAGTTGAAGAGAAGAACTACAGAAGACGTGACTAGACTCTCGTTGCAATTGAAATTTTTAAAGAACAAAATATTTGGTGTATTTCTTTTATTGGTTTTAGTCATTGGACTGTTGCTAAACTGGGGCGCCACCTATTAGGTTTTATACGCATATTCCACACACACACACACACATACATGCATTCATACATGCACACACATGCATACGTATACACACATACACACACGTACATATATTCACGCATACATACATAAATATATACGCCCGTATATACATATATTGTATACACACACATAATATTCTTACAATCATACATACGCATAAATACACACGCACACACACACATATATAGATTACATACATGCGTACATATTTGTGTGTGTATGTGTGTGATTGTATATATATGAAAGTGGGGAGACAAAGAGAGAGAGAAGGACTACTTTCAATGTATTTGTAAAATTATGCACAAGTCTGAAGCTGTGCAAAGCTTTAAAAGAAAAGCGTAACCATATTCTGAATAAACGAATTGTTATTATTTTCAATGTACAAACATCAACCTCCGACAGAAAAGGGGAACAAGGACGTCTGCAATTGGCAGACGTGTATATTATACTGAAAAGGGAAACTATTATGTGACAGTCATACATTTAAGTAATGTAAATGATAAAGGTTTCAGCATTGAATGAAGACTATTTAGCAAACACACTGCACAAAAAATGTGCTGCCCCAACAGACTATCTTTTCCTTTTTGCCTTTGTAATGATAATCCCGATCTTAAGTACAAGGGGTGATTTCGATTAAAAGAAATCTTTGAACTAACTAAAATGAATAATTTATTAATGAATATTCTAAGAGTATGTAGAAGTAAGATTTAGTTAGGTCTCTTTGTGTTCCGAGTTCAAATCCATCTTTTCTAGTCAGTATAAAAAGCAT
>NC_142939.1:65507854-65520354 GCF_046866305.1 Octopus bimaculoides
TTGTTTATCATTTTGTCCATGTTCTTTTGCCACGTCATGTACCCAGTTATGTATCTATATGTACATGTAGAAGAAGGTATGTACATACATGTACATATATATGCATATACTCATATATTGTTTTTATATATATATATATATATATATATATATATATATATATATATATATATATATATATATATATATATATTAACTTAATTGTTTCAGTCAATGCAATGCGGCCATGTTAGGGTACCGTCTCCGTCCCCTGTATTTGTGTTTTAAACTCTGGTCCTTATTCTATCAGTTTTTTTGCTAAACCGCTAGATTACGGGGACATACACAAACCACACACACACACACACACACACACACACACACACACACACATACACACATGCATACATACATATATACATACATACATACACTAGGTATACGTGCCAACGATTGTATTTCTGTGTGCTCCCTAGGCAAGCAAGAAATAGCAGCCAAATCACCCTGTAATTCCACTTGTGCCTTCTAAGAAAAATTCGAACAGTACGCATAGTACTTGATACATTATTATGCCTCAATAAAAGAGATGATCACGCTTGGAACGTCATTGAATATATATTCAATCAATCACAACTGATTCAACTTTGAACAACAACGGAAAAAGTAAGAAAACAGATAGAAAAGAAGAGAGATAAATGAAGAGAATGTTAATGAGAGGGAGAGGAAAAAGGAAAGTGAAATAGAGCGGTATTAAGAGAGTGAAAAAGAGAGAGGTTAAGAGAGAGAGAGAGAGTGAGAGAGAGAGAGAGAGAGAGAGAGAGAGAGAGAGAGGTAAAACCACACCCACCTATAATGTTATTACTCGGTGCATGTTCCGTGATGTTGATACTGCAGGAGTGAGGTGGAATGATGAGGGCAGTTTGAAGTCCTGTAGATGTTGGTTGCTCTGTTTTTGACACGATCACGTGACGGCAGTTGTCTTTGCTGATGTCACCTGGCGGATGTTGGCAACAACTACCGGAAGCTGCATGTAACAGTGACTACAAATAGAAATAGAGACAACTGAGATATGAAGTCCCAAAAAACAAGCAACATGCTGTGGTTTTTATGCAATAATTTATAATTAGTTGAGTGTTTTTGAGTTCGAATCTAGTCGACGTCGACTGTGCGTTTTAGCGTTCACGGAGAGCAATAAATATGTGATTGACCCATATATTGATTTCAAATTTTGGCACAAGGTCAGCTAACTCAGGGAGTGGGTAAGTTGATTATATCGACCCTATTGTTCAAACGGTATTTATTTCGTTGACCCCGAAAGGGTAAAAGGCAAAATCGACCTCCAGATTTGAATTCAGAATGTTGTAACGAACAAAATACCGCTGAGCATTTTCCCCGGCATGTTAAAGATTTTGTCAGCTTGCTGCCTTGCACTTGTCATATACTGGAGTCGATATTATTGAATGGTCCCTCCCCCACTTCAGAATCGAGACGTTAAAACCCTATGTTATTGAAAAGCATGTAGATTGGCAGAACGGTTAAAACGCCAGAAAATTGTCATTGGTGATTATTTACAGCATTTTACGTTCTGAGTTCAAATCACAACGCGGTCAACTTTGCCTTTTATACTGCAGGGGGTCGATGAAATAAAATATCAGTTAAGTTAAATCTGTCTCGAACCAACAAGTTTATTAGGCCGAAGTTTATTTTAGTTTTCGTGACAGTTTAAACGTTACGGGTATGAAATCTCTCCAGCCTTGAATGGGTCGCCAGTCCGTCTTAAGGATGATTTCCAGATATCGTTGGTACTCATTTTCAGCTGTGTGGATTAGAACAACAGGAAACGAAGTGTCTTGCTCAAGGATATGACGTGCCATCCAAACTGAGATTTGAACTCTCGCCTTTGCGATCGTAAGCCCTACAACTCCAACGCCTGAGCCAGTTTAATAAAATACCAGTTTAGTACTGTTCTCGATATAATTCACTACCCTCTGTCCCTGTATTTCTGGATATATATCTATGTAATGTATTTATTGTTGCTGTTATTAGTGAGGCAGCGAGCTGGCTGAATCGTTACCGCGCCGGGCAAAATGCTTAGCAGCATTTCGTCCGTCTTGAAGTTCTGAGTTCAAATTCTGCCGAAATTGACTTTACATTTCATCCTTCCGAAGTCGATAAAATAAATACCAGTTGAGCACTGAGGATGATGTAATCGACTTATTCTCTTCACCGAAATTGCTGGCTTTGTACAAAAATTTGCAACCGTTATTATTAAGGTGGCGAATTAGTGGAATAGTTAGCATGCTGGACAAAATGCTCAGCGACATTTCGTCTCCCTTTACGTCCCGAGTTCAAATTCCACCTAGGTCATATTTGCTTTTTATTCTTTCTGGGTCGATAAAATAAATACCAACTCAACACTGGGGTCGATGTAATCAACAAGTCTTTCTCCCAGCAAATTTTAGGCTTTGAGCCTATAGTAGAAAGGATTATTAAGGTGGCGAATCGTTTGCTCGCCAGGCAAAATTCTTAGCAGTATCTCGTCCCATGTTAGGTTCTGAGTTCAACTTCAACCGAGGTCGATTTTACCTTTTATTCTTTCTGGGTCGATGAAATAAGAACTAGCAGAACAACAAGAACCACAAAAACAACAGCAACAACAGCAACAAGTTAATATGCTGCAGGAATCTGTACATCTTTTTTTTACAGCAAACGCAGCAACAATAGAAACCACAATTGCATTAAGAAGAAAACCATCAGAAGCCTCAACACCACCAGTAACAACAACAACAACAACAACAACCACAACAACAACAACAACCACAACAACGACGACGACGACGACAACAGCTGCAGCAACAACAGCATGACCCCTGTAGACATCATGTCAGAGGAATTTCTACATCTATTTCATAACATATTTCATCACCACGAGAGCAACAAAAGCACCAACACCCATAGCAACAACAACAACAACAACAAAAACAACAACAGTGGCAGTAGTAACCATCGCAACCGCTACAAAAGCAGCAGCATCAGCAGCAGCGGCAGCAGCAACAACGACAACGACAACAGCATTAACCACGTGACCCCTGTACACATCGTACATGTCATAAAAATCTCGTCGGTTCAACTATGAGGTCAACTTATCCAGATAATTTGGTAAAATAAAACCGAGTCATTAATTTCAAGCGGTGAAACTAACTTTAAATAAACAAACAACAAGTAGCTGCTGCTGCTGCTACTACTACTACTACTACTACTACTACTACTACTGCTGCTGCTGCTGCTGCTGCTGCTGCTGCTGCTACAACAAACAATGACAACAACCACTTCTTAACTGAAACATGATTGGTGAAACATGAAACATCTGCTACGAAAAGCAAAAGAAGCTTGATATCTCTCTCTCTCTCTCTCTCTCTCTCTCTCTCTCTCTCTCTCTCTCTCTCTCTCCTCCCTCTCTCCGCTGTCTTTCTCTATCTCTTTCTCTTCCTCTTTGTTTTCTTGCCCCCTCTCTTTGTCTATCTGTCTTTCTCTCTATCTCTCTCACCTAGTTTTTCTCTCAATTTGTTTCACTCTCTTCTGCCGCATCACTCGAAGTGAGTCTCTCTCTCTATCTCTCTCTCTCTCTGTCTTTCCCTCTCTCTCTAGCTTTCCCTCTCTCTCTCTCTTTTTCTCCACCTCTCTCTCTCTCTCTCTCTCTCTCTTTCTCTCTCTCTTTCTGTCGAGAGAGATTCGCATGAAATCAGGATTTAATCAGTTCTATATGAAAAGGTGTGTGCTGGTGAAGCATGTCTAGATATACGCATATGTACTTACAAATTATAAAAAGCTAAAGGCATCCTTCTCGAGCCCTATGAACCCATAAGAGTAGGTTTTGCAGCTTCAGTGGTGTATAGATACGAGGTGATATCAAAAAGTTCCCGGACTAGATTTGTAGCAGTCTGTAATGTTTTTAGGTGATTAGTTGAAGGGAAAGATGAAGTGCGCAAGAAAAAGAGGGTAAGACGAAGAATGAGAGAGAAAGTGGGAGAGTGCTGTGTATTAAGTCTCTAAAATTGTGCATAAATATATAAAGTGTATATATAAAGTGCATTAAGTAATCATCGTATTCCATTTTCCAGTATAAGTTTCCATCTTGTTCTAAAATGTTTGCGGTGGGACATCGAACGTCTTACTGTATTGCATTGTAATTGCCATTCGTGAACAAAATCGAGCTCAAGGTCTGTCCTTGTGGCGCTGTCATAGCTTCTGTGCTTCAATGAATGTGAACGTTATGCCAGCAGAGTCCAAGCTCCTGTTTGGGCTACCCGTGCTGGACAGGTCAAAGGATAGAGGCCAGACTAATACATACATACATACACCAAGCCTTCAATGTAAACAACGTAAAATCGGCATCGTTTTTATTTCTTTTACTCTTACGTCTCTTATTCCTTTTACTTCTCTTTGATAAAAAGGTATAATCCGAAACTTGTATCACTTTCATTTGAAGTAGTCACTTCTATTGTCCATCTTCTATGATTGGTATGTTTCGTTTAATTTTTTTTTTTTTTGCTTTCTCCAATGCGCATTTTACTAACTATATATATTATGTATTTGTTTGTCTTCTCCTTACCTCATAATATTTCCCACTTTTTATCGATATATATGCCCATACATACATAATACGCACACACAAACACACACACACACACACACACACATACATACATACATACGTACAAAATTTAGCATATCAGTATATATGCACATGTCTAGACATGCAACTTGATGTAAGAATAATTATACACAAAACAAAACGTACAAATCTGCATCTGCACTGACTCCAAATATTTTCACACATACACACTCAAATATTCATAACCACCCTGCTGATGTTGTTGAAATTCCAATGAAAGAGACTTGGATCTAGGTTAGAAACCGGCTCTTTCTCCCTTGGTGAGAAATCTAAAAATAAACTAAGTAACAACATACATACATGCATACATATTATTGGCATGAGGTCGTTCATTGAGACACTACAACTTCTGGCTCGCAGATGTGCTGTCTCCCCGCGCTCTCTCTTTCTCTCTTTCTCTCTTTCTCTCTCTCTATCTCTCTCTCTCTCTCTCTCTCTCTCTCTCTCTCTCTCTCTCTCTCTCTCCTTTCCTCGCTCCGCCTCTGACTCTTTTATTTTTCTCTGTTATATGGTTTCAGCTTATTCTGGCTAGTCACGTGCCACCTCTACTATTTTACTCCCGATTCACACGTCTCACCTCCTCCCTCCACTCATATTGTGTTTACTCTTTCTCTCTCTCTCTCCCTTTCACACACACACTCACACACACACACACACACACACACACACACACACACACACACACACACACACACACACACACTAACTCCTATACTCGTTCCTTTCTTACTAGAGCATCTAACCTTTGGAATTCTCTCTTTCTCTCCCTCCTTCCCTATACATGTCTCTTCTTCTAACTGTAAAACAAGAACGGTAACTGCATCGATCTCACTGGAGAATTGATATCGGCGTGGTTATCGTTCCTGTTGAAATGTTGGAAGTCAGCTGTTGACACAAGCTGTCTCAGAAAGCCTTACAACAATATGGGCACAACCCTTTTCTCCAGAAAGTGTTCTCCGCACTCAGGACGAGGGAAGGGTAAAGACACATTTCGTGTTTTCGGGGGTTGAATTTTCGCTTCCTTCTTGCTGTACTTCAGCACGCACGTACGCACGCACATGCACACACACACACACGCACATGCACACGCGCGCGCGCGCACACACAAACACACAATAATAATCATATACTCGTTTACTAGGCATTGATTACATGACTGAAAGTACATCCAACATACGCCTACACACACACGCATACACTTATACGCATACATATATAATAAATGCATAGCAAATATTATGTGTAAGTATGCATGTATATGCGTACGCATTTACGTAGGTATACATGCTTCTGTATAATGTATTTGTATGTATAAAGAGTGTGTGTACTATTTTCGTTCATCTAAGCGAGATGTTTAATCTCTGACAGTGCACAACGATTCGATATGTTGTAGGTGCTTTGGTTTTATAATTATGTAAATTAAATTTTTAAAAAAAGGTAAAAAAAGCGAGAAGTATTAACCGCAAATATATTCTATAAAATGTATACAATATTTATCCCAAGTTACTGCGGTCCATTTAACTATTTCGCTGACTATTCACCTGCTCAGCCGCTGTTGAATTAAAGATGATTGCACATTTAGCCACGTACAAAATATAGCAGTTGTTGGCATCACTACCGGTTGGTTGGTTGGTTGGTTGGTTGATTGATGGTTTATAAATAACAGGGAACGAACAAAGCTGTAAGTGATCACTTTATGTATTACCGAGAAATAACTGGCTAAGAAAGAATAAGGAGAGAGCATTTCAGAGTGAACTCCTTTGTTCGTGTGTGTGTGTATGTGTGTGTGTGTGTGTGTGTGTGTGTGTGTGTGTGTGTGTGTGCATGTGTGCGTGCATGCGTGCGCGCGTGTACATATATATGTATGTGTGTGTATATATATATATATATATGTATATGAATTTAGGTATGTGTATATATATATATATATATATATATATATGCATTTAGTTTGCAAGATTCTTTATGTGAGTTCGTGTGCTGAAGCATATTTTGTTGTGTCTGGGGAGAGTCATTCTCTTTTAGTACCTTATAATTTAACACACTTACCGGTAAAATTTCCACTTATTTCTTTTTTTATTTTCCTAAAATTTTCGTTGCGTCTTGCAATCTTTTCAACAGAAAATTTTAGAAAAATAAAAAAAAAGAAAGAAATAGAAATTTTACCGGTGTGTGTGTTAAATTATAAGGCACAGAAAGAGAATGACTCTCCCCAGACACGACAGTATATATATATATATATATATATATATATATATATATATATATATATATATATATATATATATATATATATATATATACATACATACATACATACATACATACATACATACATACATAAATACATACATACATAAATATCAAACAATGAGAATGAGACCTCAATATCGCATTAGGGGATAAAGATTCTTTATCTGTGCATGAAGGCTACCATTGGTTTCATATTAAGGAATACCTCTACAATTTTCCAGTCTATCACATGGAAACATCAATGTTCGTCTCTCTTTTGAATTTAAAATGTTTTAATCTAAAATGGAAACGAACAACGATGTTTCTATGTGATAGACTTATATGTATGTATGTGTGTGTATATATATATGTATGTTTATGTATACATGTATACACAATGCCAATTACACAATTACGTTCTATGATGTGCGCGTGTATATGTATATATACACACACACACACACATATACATACACACATATACATACACGCATATACATACACACATGCCTAGATACATAATCGTAGATATAGCGAGATAAAGAGAAAAAGAAAGAAATACTTCGTCGTATTCATTAAGATTACATTTTTTTTTAGAGAGTCAGTACGACCGGTTAGGACAGGATGGTCACGGCTGAGAGAGGGCGAAAGAACAGGAACAAATGGAATGCTTCACATCATTAATTAGAAAGCACACACCCTTAAGCAAACTGATTCGCAAACACATTTTTAAGTATGTGTACACGGACACAAACAGATGTACGCATATACACACACATAGAGGTAGAGAGAGAGAGATGTTCGCATAGAAGAATATACTTACGCATGTATATATATACATATATATATATATATATATATATATATATATATATATATATGTGTGTGTGTGTGTGTAACACATCATCGGTATCATGTTTAGTTTTCTGTTCCCATTTAAAAATATTTTTTCTAACAGCTGTAAACGTTTTATCCTCTTATTTACGCGTGAAGCCAACACAAGTAACGAGTATTTATTCCTGCACCAAGAAAGCATTGCATGCTAAAATTCATACAGAAGAAAAGCTGGACAGACGTTTGTACCAACGACACCTGGCGTCGTCTTGTGTAACCACTGTGTTTTTTGGAGAGTAGAAAGGTGGAGGCGATGGTGGTGGTGGTGTTGGTGGTGATGCTGCTGCTGGCGGTATGCGCGCGTGGGGGTGTGCGCGTTCATGTGTGCGTGCGCGCGCGCGCGCGCGTGTGTGTGTGTGTGCGTATGCGTTTTAGATGACATTAGCTTGTCAGCTGAAGCTAATACTGAGAGTATGAAAGAATGAGTAAAAAGACAAAGTTTTACTTGGGTGGAAATCGAACACGGGGCGCATAAAGCCGGAACAAATGTCATTAAGTACGTAATGCATCCGATGCTTTAATGCTGAGGTCTGCAACTGCTGAGCAGCGGCCTCAACGTAGGCCATCGATGTGTTCTGGGACGACCGGTGTTGGTCTGTTTACGTCCCCGATAGTGAAATCGATCTGTTCGACTAAACCCTTCAAGGCGATGCCCCAGCATGATCACAGTCTAATGACTAAGACAAGTAAACGGAAAAAGACACGTTTTAATATACATATGGACCAGAGGCAAGTGCAACACAATCGGAAATGACGCTTTACGAAAAAAAGTTGCTGATCTAATTAAGTCACAAATTAGTAGTTTTAAATAGCTCCATGATATTGGTTTCAAATTTTGGCACAAGGCCAGCAATTTTGGGGGAGGGGTTATACCGATTACATCGACCCCAGTGTTCAACTGGTACTTATTTTATCGAACCGGAAAGGATGAAAAGCAAAGTTGACCTCGACGGAACTTGAACTCAGACCAAAAAAACGGACGAAATGTCGCTAAGCATTTTACCCGGCTGCCTTAAATAGCTCCACAATATTCTTATTTCTTTATTGCCCACAAGGGGCTACACACAGAGGGAACAAACAAGGAGAGACAAACAGATTAAGTCGATTATATCGACCCCAGTGCGTAACTGGTACTTATTTTAATCGACCCCGAAAGGATGAAAGGTAAAGTTGACCTCGGCGGAATTTGAACTCAGAACGTAGCGTCAGACGAAATACCGCTAAGCATTTCGCCCGGCATGCTAACGTTTCTGCCAGCTCGCCGCCTTAATAACTTAATAGCTCCACAATATTCTTTTCTACTCTAGGCACAAGGCCCGAAATTTTGGGGGAGGGGTGTCAGTCGATTAGATCGACCCCAGTACACAACTGGTACTTAATTTATCGACCCCGAAAGGATAAAAGGCAAAGCCGACCGTAAAGACAGACGAAACACCACTAAGCATTTTGCCAAGCGTGCTAACTATTCGGCCAGCACGCCGTCTTAAATAGCTCCACAATATTGAAAATTAGATTGTCAATCTAATTTACAAATTCAAGATGGCGAGCTGGTAGAATCGATAGAACGACGGACAAAATGCTTAGTTGCATTTGTTCTGGCTTTACGTTCCGAGTTCAAATTCCGTCGAGATCGACTTTGCTTTCAGCCTTTCAAGATCGACAAAATAAGTATTAGTTGAGCATTGTGCTCGACGTGATCGACTGTCACTTTCCCTCAAATTTTCAGGCCTTTTGCCTGTTGTAGAAAGAATTGTAGTAATTCAGCGATTTCGTTGTGTCAGAGTGGAGTTTTATTTATTTATTTTTTTTCTCTAGGAAATACAATGTCGTTTGTCTGTGGGCATAGCATCGTTCGTAAAAGGCTACTAAACGCAGGACTAGATCTTCAGGCTGAAGGATGGATGTATTATTAACAATCCTGTCGTGCATTAGTCACAAAAAATTATCATGAAAGCGTCAAGAGACAGCAAACACAACCTCGTATGTTTTTAAAGAAGGCTGGCTCTTCTAGTCATGCCTATGTCAATTAACGGACTTCAGATTTATTATAATCTATAAAAATGTATGGGATATTTACCACAAGTTACTTCGCGAGACATTCGGTCGTTTCTGTGATTATTCACCTCGTCAGATATTGTGGTTTAACTCAGAGCAGATCATTTTTTCTTTTTCATTTTTTTTTTTTCATGCGTGACGTTGGTGAATTGGCAGAATCGTTAAAAAGTTAATCAAAATGCTTTGCTGTATTCATTCCGGTTACTCATGCTCTGGGTTCAAATCCAACGAGCCCAACTTTACCTTTCACTCTTCCGAATTCGATAAAATATTATATCAGTCATATATTGGGGTCAGTTGAATCGGCTAACTTCCTCCCTTAAAATTCCAGGCTTTATGCCGACGAGAGAGACCATTATTTGAGGTAGGTGTATCCCTCTATATATGTGCGTATAACTTTGTTCATGTATGTATGTATGTGTGTATGAATGCATGTGTGTGTGTATACATATACACACGCACACACATATATGTGTGTATGTTTGTGTATACGTATGTATGTGTGTGTGCGTGAGTGTCTATGTACTTGTGTGTGCATGCATATATTCGTAGGTCTGTGCTTGTGTATGCAGGTGTAAGTTAGTATTACAATTAAACGTATCATTCAAGATAACCAGTGCTGCCCCCTACCAACTTACCCACCCGTAGTACCGACAACTCTTGTCATCTAACATTTCCTTTACATGGAAATCGTGGCGGTAACGTCGATAAGTAATGTCAGAATGTTGTTTGTGTTTCATAGGCCAAACAAGACAGTATTAAAATCACTTTCTAAAGACCTTCTCAAGAAACAAACAATATAAACAGTGAAATTATAATTGGCCACAGTTTATAAGTTTTTTATATTTCTGTTTTTATTTATTTATTTATCTATTATTATATTATTATTTTTTTCATTGGTATCGCTGAAGAGATACACACACACACACACACACACACACACACACACACACACACACACACACACACACACACTCGAAGACACAGACTATGTCTGTCTGCGAGTGTGTATGTATACCAAGCCTCTGTGATACCAACGCCAAAAAAACATAGTAATAGCAATAATAATAATAATAATAATAATAATAATAATAATAATAATAATAATAATAATAGTAATAATAATAATAAATAAATAAAATTATTTTTTGCATTGGTATCATTGAGGAGTGATGAACATACACACACTCACAGACACAAACATACACACATACACGCACCGTAACACTCATGTATGTGCGTGTCTGTGTCTGTATGTCCGTGTGAGCGTATGCATATATAAATGAATACATGTCTCTTTGCCTTATGTAAGTGCATGTGTGCGTGCGTGTGTCTGTATTTGAATGTGAGTGTATGTGTGTGTGTGTATATATATATAGATAGATAGATATATGCATGTATATATGTATGTCTTGTACATACGTGTGTTTGTATGTATAGGTATAAACACACACAACACACACCTACACACGAACACGCGCGCGCGTATACACATGTGATCTCTCCCCAACAAAATTTCCATGTTTTTTTAAAAAAGAAAGAAAGCATATTTCTTTGCTTACAAATTTACCAGACGTGTCTCTTTTAAAATACTCCCCCACCCTTATTCTTCACAAACAGCTTCCAAATTTTTTTTTGTTTTTGCTTTCATTTTTTTTTTTCCGGCTTTTTATGCGATTTTTAGGAGCAGTTTCCCTCAGCGAATTTTCTTCGATATATTTTATCACGGATATTGGGGAGCTCTCACGGATGAATTTCAATTTTAGGAACAAAAAAAAAAATTAGAAACAAAGAAAGAAAAGCTAGTAAGGCAAATCTAGAAAATAGCAGTTTGAAGAAGAAAGTTGTTCTCGTGCTTTGTGAAAAAGACACGGCTAAAGAGAATAGTTCTTTGTAAGTTGTGCGCGCGCACACACTTTACAATTAGCGCACAAACGAAAAACATGTGCGCACATGAAGTGTTCAAGATGAAATAATTTATTTTATATTTTTTGCTCTTTCCGTATCTTTAGAATTGAATATGGTTAATCGCATGGATGCGCACTAACACTTAGCAAAAATAGATAAAATTTCACCCTAGCAAACATCCACAGCAAAAATCTACAAGGAACGTTGCTAATGAGTGATGCATGAGCAGGTACGTTTTAGGAGTGTCGTATCTAGGTTTCCTTTGTCGATATGTTAAAACCTTTTCCTTTGAAATGCTTCTACCAAACGCCTCGTCTTAATGACCAGCTAATCACCTACAACAAACTCACGATAAACCCTAACCCTGTTCTGCACAAAATCGGATTAGCAACATCACATTTACATTTTCGCAACCTGGCGTAGTTTCCTTTCTTTCTTTCTTTCTCTCTTTCCTTCTTTCTTTCCTTCCTTCTTTCTTTCTTTCCTTCTATCTGTCTTTCTTTCTTTCTTTCTTTCTTTCGTCGTTGTCGCGGCGATGGTGATCCCATTCACTGCGACGCTTACCTTTTTGCTTAAACACGGTTGCTATACAGTTTCTCACCTGTTGTGACATTTTCCTGAAACTTCTCATCAGCACTCAATCAATAAAACAATTCGTGACCGACTGTGACATCGTTGCCGTACATTTTTCACATTTTGTGACACGTTCCAGAAAGTTCTTACCAGCATATGATCGATCTACAGTTCGTGATATAAT
>NC_142939.1:65522854-65535354 GCF_046866305.1 Octopus bimaculoides
TCTTTACGTTCTGAGTTCAAATTCCGCCGAGGTTGACTTTGCCTTTCATCCTTTCGGGGTCGATAAATTAAGTACCAGTTGCGAACTGGGGTCGATCTAGTCGACTGGCTCCCTCCCCAAATTTTCAGGCCTTGTGCCTAGAATAGAAAAGACTATCTATTCCTCGATGTTAAAGTACAATGTCAGTGTTGACATTTAAAATCAACAACAGCTTGCAAAATATTGCTAAGACTTTCATCTGCGAAGCCGAATATTCCAGAAACAAGCAAGAGCAAGGTCTCTGGCGTTACAACGAGATGGCTGTTATTTCAGAATTTCCTTCTTCTAGAGTAGTGGCCCTCAGCCGGGGGCCATATGACCGTTGAGGGCTCATAAGATTTTGTTGTTATGTGCAAGAAATTGCTTATACAATACACGAAATATCTTAACGCTTATTAAATACAATTTCTAATAATTGCTTGTTCAATACTCAAAATATTAAAAAAAAAATTTTTTAAGCTTTTAATATTTATTCCAAAAATATAATAGGATTAAAAAATATATATATTGAATGGCTACGAGCGTTCATCCTAGTAAAATAGGAATCAGGGCTGAAGGGGGTCAATAGGCAAATAATGCTTGAGAATCATGTTCTAGAGAAATGACTAAATGAAGAATAGGGGCTTCTCAGTCCCAGCTATTGGCCGTTGACTCCACCGAGTTCATCTGTCCTTTCACAGGCTTTGTTTCTCTTCCTGAAGGATGTCAAGCGAAAACCACTTTTCTTACCAAGCAGATTTGGTAGGGTTGCCGGTTTAGTTGCCGACGGCCCGATCATGCGAAAGGTTGTGCTGGGTTACATGATACATATACATTTGTCCATCTGCTCGGTTACGGGTTATAAAAGGATCCAACATAAATTAAGGTAGGGACCGGTCATACATATGAACATACAAATCACACACGTGCGCGCACACACACTCAAATTTAGATACAATAATTCCCACCAAAACCTACTCACAAAACATTGATCAACCAAAGGCTATTGTAAAGGACACTATTCTAAGGTGGAGAGCAATGGGCTTGAACCAAGAACTACGTGGTTGCCTAGCAAACTTGCTAACCACATGACTATTCCTACGCATGTATTAATTTAATTACTTAACTTCATCAAAACACAGTAGACATGTCAATGTTGTCTCAAGTTAACCTAAATATGCTAATAATATAATTATCACAATTCAGTCATGTTAATTTACGTTAATGTAAACAGAAGTAAATCAGGGAGTGAACGTTAAAAACATAACAAGAAACAAATGTATTTGTCTTTTATCTTTTATTTCAATCATTGAACTGTGGCCATGCTGGAGCATCGCTTTGCCGAGACCAGTCGAGTGAATCGTACACCGGTATTTACTTTTAAGTCTAATATTTATTCCGTCGATCTATTTGGCTGAACTGCCAGCTTACGGGGGTGGGGAGCTAAACAAACACGCACACATTTTACATATCTATCTATCTATCAGTCTGTCTGTCTGTCTGTCTGTCTGCTTATGTGTCCCTCTGTATTTATTTATCTATTTATCTATCTATCTATATATATTTTATACATACACATACACACACATATGTATACACACATGTATATATATATATATATATATATATATATATATATATATATATATATATATATGATAGACGGCCTTCCGCACACTTTCCGTCACCCAAATTTCCTCATAAGTTATTGGTCGGCACTGGGCTGTAGTAGAAGACACTTGCTTAAGTTGCCGTGCAATTTGAGATTGAACCAGAGACCACTTGGCTGTAAAGCGTGTTTCTTAACCACACAACCGTTACTAGTGAAGAAAGAAATATACGCAATGAAGTGGGTATATTTCTTTCTTCACAATATTAGTAATCAACTAACATTTTGAATCCCTTGTTTGTTTTTTTTGTTTTTTTTTTGCAGCAAGTACAAGAGACAACTCTAGACATGTTTCGTTTTTGTTACAACCTCACCAGCGAAGCATATCTACCGTGCTTGCCTAATTAGTGCTGGAAAGAATAAATAGGCAAGCGTGTAAGGCAGAACTAAAACTACCGTTCATATGATATCACATGAACGCTATACATACATTTAGAAGGTTCCATCACGCGCGCGCACACACACACACACACACACACACACACACACACACACTCACAAACACACACATACACACACACATATATATATATCGAGTTTTTAAACTTAACAGAGGCTACACATCTTTACCTCTCTGTCATTTTGTCTCTTTGTTACATTCTTCTAAGTCCAAGCATCTAAGGTTACACTGACATAACCGATTTGTCTATTTAGTAATTCAACCACGCTAAAATAATATTACTGAAATAAAACACACTCTCAGCGATTATCTCAAGACAAGATTCAACTCCAGTGCACCGTCCCACCCATGCCCTTTCCTTTGGTTTTTATTGTGTGTGTTTTTAATTCTTTAATCCCCTCAAAATTTTACCATACTAGTCTCATAACGAAACAACTAAGAACTCTACTACTACTACTTCTACTACTACTACTACTACTACTACTACTACTACTACTACTACCACCACCACCACCACCACCACCACCACCGCAACCACCACCACCAGCAACAACAACAACATCGCCACTACAAACACCGCCACACCATTACTACTACTACTACTACTACTACTACTACTACTACTACTACTACTACTACTACTACTACTACTACTACTACTACAATTACTACAACTACTTGTACCTATATACCAAATAACACCACCACCACCATATTTAAAGCCCACTGTCCTTTCTAATGTTCTGAATGTTCTTCGCGGCCCGTTTGGCCAATTAGGAAAAGACTATTATTATTATTATTATCATTTCACAGCTCACCCTAGGTGAGCTGTGAACTGGGTACACTAGGAATGCCTTTAGCTATAGGTCTGACTGATCATTGGTGACCCGATGTTAAACAACAACAGCTGCTGCTGCTGCTGCTGCTGCTACTACTACTACTACTACTACTACTACTACTACTACTACTACTACTACTACTACTACTACTGTTGCTGCTGCTGCTGCTGTTGTTGCTGTTGTGCTGCTGCTGCAAATACTGTAACAATCCCAGCTTCCCTCCCAAGGGATAGCAAATGTGCTGTGGGATTTCATCGGCCCACGTTAATAAAAAAACGAAAACGAAAACAGCAGACGATTTTTGAGTCATCTGAGAATTCTTGGTCTTAGATATTGGAAAACATTAAGAGCGTAAAACATTAAGAGCGTAAAATTTGATTATTGTTCTCCTTAATAACATTAAAAGCGTAGACAAGGGTGGGCGAAATATTTTGCAGGATGGAGGGCAGGGAGATTTTAAGGTTTGTTGGTGACAAATGTGTTCTTTCGCTATTTAATTTTAATTTCTTTTTTTTTTCTGTTATGGGTTGAAAATAGTTCCGCTTTCCAAATAATCCATTGATAAAATAAGATAAAATTAAAATAATATTAAAATAAAATAAAGTAAGAAAATAATTGTATGACATGGCAGTTTTTGTGTGTTTTTCTTTTAAAAAAAGGGTTTGCCATAATTTCATATCCGCGCACACAAGCACATACATACATACATACATATACACACGTACACATACACATACATGCAAATATGTAGGCATATATACATATATGAATACGTACTTATAATAGTACTATGAATACATAGATGCACGCATACATACACGAACATATACGCCATAGAAACTGGGAAACCGGGCCCATGAGCCTGGCTAGGCTTTAAAAGGGCGCATAAAAAAATGTATATATGAATGTGTATCTATCCATCTATCTATATCCGTTTTTTTTTTTGTTCTCAGTTTTTTCACTCTAATCCCTTTCTGTCAAAGAGCGTAGGTACGAAACGCCGAGGACTTTTTCATTCTTCCCGAACGTCAAACTAATACACCTGCTTGTTGTTCCCTCACCTGTTTTTTTTTCTTTTGTTTTCTGTAACTTTTAACTATATATATATATATCAGTGGTGACTCCGGCACCCGTGCTGTTCAGGTTTAGCCCGAGTATAAATTTAGTAAAGTGAACGTGTATTTGCAAACTGATTTACTTTCTGTCAACACTGACTTCAAGTACACAACTGCAGCCAATAATTCGGGCTCCTTTTATCGAGTTTGTTCGCTGTTCATTTATTTTCGTTCGGCGTCTGGCGGTCGTCTTAAAGCTGCCCTGTGTCAAAAAATATAATTCGTAGCAGACATCCTCTCAACATCGTTTACACGCCCCTGATTCGGGTTCAGACGTTACAGCCCGAGTTGTCATCTATAATCATAAAAATCAAAAGTAATTCAAATTCAATGTTTTCTTGAAACAATAAATTTCTATAGAGATTAGGATTGAAATTCCAATCTATGAAAAGTTCCCGTTCTACAATATTCTTAAAGGAACGAAAAATTATCCAGCAAATCGGGCTAATACCAACGAGCCTGGTAGGTGTAAAAGACTAACTGGCATCTCTTGTCAAATATATATACACATGTCCAAATATATATACACATTTCGTACGCACATACATTCATTCATATATACCTATACACATGCGCGCACACAAATATTCATACGCACGAACATACACACACACACACACACACACACACACACACACACATTTATAAGCGCGAACATTTGTCTTGGAAAAAAGTTGTCACTGCTTTTAATCTATTATTTACCATTCATTCTTTCGGGCTCGATAAAATAAGCACCAGTTGAACACTGAGATCAGAGTAATCGACTTAACCCCTCCTCCCAAATTGCTGGACTTGTGCCAAAATTTGAAACCAATATTTACCCCCTTCTTTTTTCTTTGTACAGAGAACCATATAAAACTTAGATTTATCCATGAACAAAAAATACCCGTATCTGAGACTTCTCTGAGATTAAGCAGGAGCGAGCCAAGAAAGGAGATTCACAAAAACTGAAGGCTGTAATGGAGTGGTAGTTGTAGACAGAAGAAACACATAAAGTTGAGCAGGAGTGTTAGTTGAGTAGGAGTGTTAGAGCAACAGTCTAAAATATGCCAGCTTGTGGCGTCAAATTGTTTTTCCTTGTACTTCGGTTTTTTTTTTAACACAGAGAGGCACACATACGTACTCACACAGAGGCACGCACGTATACACATGCAGAAAGGTGTACATGTACACATGCAAAGAGGCTGGCGCACATATGCATATAGAAACACGTGCACACAACATGCACGTACACACACACACACACACACACACACACACACACACACACACACACACACACACACACACACACACACTCGCAGAAACACACATATATGCTTTGCTCTTTTACTGTTCCAGGGTCTCAGTCAAGCATATAAACCTAGTATTTTTTAGTCTAGTGAGCAATATTTATGTGTCGCACGTCTAGGTAACGGGATATAAGCAGAGACACGTACAAACACAACACACACACACACACACACACACACACACACAAGACACCCACGCACACATACGTTATCAGACTTATAAAGATATATAAAATATACATACACACATAAATATATATAGCCTTCGACTTTTCTGTGCAGAAGGGTTTTTATGCCCAATAGTTACATGCTTTCATTTAGAGTTTTATATGCTTCGAGATCCACTATTCCAAACAATAATTATTTCATGTTGTCGCGAAAGTTTATAAATTCTTATGACGTCAATAATAGTTGTGTGTATGTACATGTATATATGTACACACACACACACACATACACACACACACACACACACACACACACACACACACACACACAATATTTACGGAAACAGTCGAAGTATCCTTTCTACAATTGGCCTGAAATTTGGGGTAGGGGACTAGTCGATTACATCGACCCCCGTGCGTAAATGGCACTTATTTTATCGACCCCGGCGGAATTTGAACTCAGAATGTAAAGACGGACGAAATGCCGCTTATCATTTTGTCCGGCGTGCTAACGATTCTGCCTGCTCGACGCCTTCGAAACAGTTGAAATATCGGTTACAAATTTTGGCACCAGGCCAGCAATTTCGAGTGCTGGGTAAGTCGATTACATCATCCCCGGTACCCAAGTGCTATATATTTTATCGACCCTGAAAGGATGAAAGGCAAAATTGAATTCGGCGGAATTTGAACTCAGAACGTAAAGCCGGACGAAACGCCGCTTATCATTTTATCCGGCGTGTTAACGATTCAGCTTGCTCGACCCCTTCGAAACAGTTTAAACTAACTTAGGCAAATAGACAATTATGTATTTCACAGATTTTTTTCTGCAAAGCGATTAGCAAGAAGACCGAAGAAGAGTAGAAAGGATCAAATTTAGTGCGATGATGTATATCATGAATGCAGCTGATACGAAAAGATAAAAAAAAAAAGTCAAGTCACTTATATTAAATGAGAGAATTCTTCTCAACGACAAACAACAGTAAATACGGCGTTTGTCACATCGCATCGCATCGTCTTCGCTCACTTATTGCTGGGAAGGTCGAGGTGGGACAGACAGAGTACTCAAGCACACATTCTAACGAGTGCTGTCATGAGGAACTATCTCCAACTGATCCGGCTAGATTCTCAAGGAAAATCAACTTAGCTCATGAATGTCATTTAACCGTCTTGCGGTGATCTACGGCCTTTGTATAGATCAAATATGCCCCAAGCATATTTAAACTGAGTTCAGTCGCTTACTGATTTCTGGTTTCTATGTGATATATTAACAACGGTACACGTTCGCGATTCTCTTTGCAATGGCGCTGACAAAGGTGTCAAGCGGGCTTAAATTTTTATGGACATCAAACTGCAGAAGTGCAATATATCTGAAGATTGAATATATTATATAAGTCTTCCCTGGGTATGCGACGTCATGGCACAGTAGTTCTGGTCCCATCTACATGGCGTGACTGATTCGTTCGTCTTGATGTTTCTCTCGTTCTTCCCCCCCTCACACTCTCTCTTCCTCTCTCTCTTCCTTCCTTTCGCCCTCTCTCTCTCTCTCTCTCTCTCTCTCTCTCTTCCTTCCTTTCTCTCTCTCTCTCTCTCTCTCTCTCTCTCTCTCTCTCTCTCTCTCTCTCTCTCTCTCTCTTTCTATTTATGTGTGAGAATAAATTTCTCTTTATGCGTATGAGAAGAGGGAAAGTGCTTATGTCATTCCTGTTTAATTAATAAATTGCAATCTCTCTCTCCCTCCCTCTTTTTCTCTCACTCTATCTGTATACTTATATTTCTGGGCATGTCTCCAGTGTCAAAAAATACTGTCGCCAAAACAGGTTCAATGTCCAGTTTGCCATGCCAAATCGCCAGCGTCCAAACAGCAGCACCAATTTGTTTCATTCCAGCCACAACTGCAGACAGAGTCGTAAGGACGCCATCAGGATATAAAGCGCGTGATGGCAAGGTGTGGCTTACGTAGGTTGATAAAATAAAGTACCAGTAAAATACTGGTGTCGATTTTATCGTATAACTTCACTCACCTAAAACATGGGTGACATTGTACCAACGGAAAAAAGTCATCATCAACATCATCATCATTAAGGAGGCATAAATATGCACTCTCATATATGCAATATTTGTGTGTGCATGTGTGTGCATATACGAGGCTAAAGTGTAGAAGATAAAAACATTGGAGCGAATTCCGCAAAGTAGGATGGAAACCAGGGACACGTGGTGGTGAAAAGAAATTTTGTACCGCTCTATGTACCGTGCTCACAGACTGCTTAGCACTGCACAGACATATAACATTTTTAAAAATCGCATCATCAAGACAGAGCCGGAGTTTCAGACTCAGAAGTACGTAAGACCCTTATACCTTTTGGCCCTCTTCAAAGCTTAAAGCTAAGGGTGCGAAAATAGTTGCGTACTGCTACCACACTTGGGATACGGTACACCTGCTATATATATATATATATATATATATATATATATATATATATATATATATATATATATATATATATATATATATATATATATATATATATATATATATATATATATATATACTACGGGCTTCTTTCAGTTTCCGTCGACAAAATCCACTCAATAGGCTTTGGTCGGCCCGAGGCTATAGTAGAAGACACTTGCCCAAGGTGCCACGAAGTGGGACTGAACCCGTGATCATGTGGTTGGTAAATATATGTGTGTGTGTATATATATATATATATATATATATATGCAGAAAGAGAAAGAGAAAAGGGAGAGAGGGGTGGGGTAGGGCATTCTAGACTTCGTCCGAAGAAAAGACCCTTTCCCATCCAATCCTTCTGCCTCATGCTGTTACGCCTTTCGGAGTTCCAGTTCTGCATACGTCTCTTTTACTGCTTTTCGGCAAAAATCGAGAATGTTAACACAAGGACACACACACACACACACACACACACACACACACACACACACACACACACACACACACACACACGCACGCACGCACGCACGTACACACACACATACACACACACTCGCGAGCGCGTGTAGGACAAATATATATTCTTACATCTAAGACAGTGCTACTCCTACACATGTTGAGAAATCCTAAACGTCATCGAAATACGAAAGTCTCAGACTCCTTATCTTCTGGGCAATCAACGACCAAGGTGTGCTCTGCATCAGCACGTATATTCGCAAATCTCAGCAAGTTGTTTTCCTTTTTGTTTTTGTGCGGAAGAACTTATACCATACACTTAACCGAAACCCTAAAAGAAAACTCTGAAAGTTACATAATATGATGTAATCCTAGATACACTTAGGCTGAAAATAAAATGTGATGTTCATGGGTGAAGTACCTTTGGTGATAGTTTTGCTCGATCAAAGCCGATCCGGTGTTTAAGAAAAAAACAAATTAAGAAACACATGTAGGAATTTTAAGTGGGGGCAAAAGGGGTTCGCTAAAGGGTGCCCCTACATGGTTGATAGAGAAATAGCATTAGAGATAGCAGCCAAATTCCTCTCAAATCACACTTTATTGTAATAGATAATGCCGGTGAGATATCAAATGATATACTTCACTGCTTGAGAGAAAATTTACTTGGGTGTGACCTGGTCCTTTAGAGCGTAAAAAGTTCAGAGCCAAAACAGCATCAGGGGTTCCTTCTCTGAAGACATTCTGCTGTTTAGCACTCCCTTGAGTTTCTTACCATCTGTGTACATTGATGTTTGTTTTTATGGATAAAAACTGTCAACGGTTACTCGATGCATTTTAAGTAGATTACATTTTTTTATTACGAGGAAAAGGTTCACAGGGAATGTCTGGCGGAGCTACAACCGACTGCGAAGTCACTGTCAATATTTTTCTTTGTGTGTGTGTGTGTGTGTGTGTATGTGTGTGTGTGTGTGTATGTGTGTGTGTGTGTGTATGTGTGTGTGTGTGTGTGTTTGTGACGGGCTTCCGCACAGTTTCTGTCTGTCAAATTCACTCACAAGGCACTTGTCAGACCATGGCCGTAGCAGAATAAAAAATAGTTGCTCAAGGCACGACGCTTTGGGTGTGAACTCGAAACCACATACCTGTGCCTACTGCACCTACACACACACTCACACATGCACACACATTGTATATACTATATATAAAATCTATAACTATATCTATATCTATATATATATATATATACAGTGTATATAATATATATATATATATATATAGAGAGAGAGAGAGAGAGAGAGAGTGTGTGAGAGGGAGGGAGGGAGGGAGAGAGAGGGGCGCGTTGGTTGTGTGGTAAGAAGTTTGCTTTCCATCCACATGATTCCGGGTTCAATCCCATTGCGTGGCACCTTGAGTAAGTGTTTTCTACTATAGCCACGAGCCAACCAAAGCCTTGTGAGTGGAAATGGTAGACGGAAACTGAAAGAAGCCCGTCAACGCCGGTGTTAAAACGGGGGTAGCTGATGAAGGAAATTGTTCTCTATGTGGCTTGTGTGTTTTCTGTACTCTGATTATCATTATTTTCTTGTCTACGTTTTGTTTACAATGTCCTGTACCCAGATATGCACCTATACATACAGGTGGATGTAGGTATGCACATACCTGTACGTATATATGCATATACTCATTTACTATTTGTTTATATATATATATATATATATATATATATATATATATATATATATATAGAGAGAGAGAGAGAGAGAGAGAGAGAGAGAGAGAGAGCTGTGTGTGTATGTGTCTGTGTGTCTGTGTTTGCCCCGCAACACTGCTTGACAACCAGAGCTGGTGTGTTTACGTTCCCCGTAACTTAGCAGTTCGGCAAAAGAGGCCGTTAGAGTAAGTGCTTGTCTTAAAAATAAAGAATTAAAGTTCTGGGGTCGATTCCAACGATTAAAAATTCTTCAAGGCAGTGCCCCAGCATGGCCGCCGTCTAATGATTGAAACAAGTAAAAGATTTAAAAAAAAAAACACTTGGTTATTATCACGGATCTCCTAATGAGGACATGCCGAGGGCTAAACAACAATAACAACAATGACGCGAGGTGAGTATGGAAAGGATTGTTAATAATAATAATAATAATAATAATAATAATAATAATAAGAAGAAGAAGAAGAAGAAGAAGCAAACCAATCGTGCTTGACTTACCATGAAGATGAATGTGGCGATGCCTTTCGACCGGAACATTTCTGTAGTGATTCTTTAAAGGACAAAAACAGACACAGTTAGCAGCTGTTGACTGCATGGAAGGAAGGCTGGGCTGGAGACTGACGGCAAACCGGTAGTGACTACCACTGCTACTACTACTACTACTACCACTGCTACTACTACTACTACTACTACTACTGCTGCTGCCAATAATGATAATGAGGAATTGTTATGGAGGCACAAGGCCGTAGATTTTTTTCTTTTCTTTTCTTTTCTTTTCGTTTTCAAATGCTTTTGGCTTTTGGTGAGGGGGTGGATGTTTGGATGGTTGGATGGTTGGATGGGTGGATGAGTGGATGGCTGGGTAGCTGGGTGACCGGGCAGCTAGAGGGGCGGGGGAGGGACGAGGGAAAGGATGCAGACTCTAATATCAGTTTCACTTCCAGTGCTTAATAAATGATAATAATAATAATAATAATAATAATAATAATAATAATAATAATAATGATGATGATGATGATGATGATGATGATGATGATGATGATGATGATGATTTTCTATAACAGGCAAAAGGCCTGAAAAAAAATTTAATGGTTACAAATTTTGGCACAAGGCCGGCAATTTCGTGGGTGGGGGTAAGTCGATTGCATCAACCCCAGTGCTCAACTGGTTCTTATTTTTTCGACCCCCGTAATTTTCGACCTCGTAATTATAAAAGGCAAAGTCGACCTCAGCGGAATTTGAACTCTGAACGTAAAGACGGACGAGATGCCGCTAAGCATTTCGACCGGCGTGCTAACGATTCTGCCAGTAACAATAATGATGATGATGATGATGATGATGATAGGCGAAAAACAAAAAAAAAGGGGTGGGGCTCTCAAATTTACAGTGAGCGCAGCGTAGGATTGGGTAGGGGTCAATTACTAATGCATTTTATCAACATTCCCCCTCCTACATCACACCGGTGGGACGAAAATTGAAATCGACATGGGCGGGATTTGAACTTTGAACTACTTAATTAGCGTAACACATTTGTCAGACGTGCTGTGCTAGCTACTGATGATGATGATTGATGATGAAGATGATGATGATGATGCCACGTAGTAGTAGTAGTAGTAGTAGTAGTAGTAGTGGTAGCAGCAGCAGCAGCAGCAAAGCAATGCAATTTGTGCATTTGTGTGATGGAATGCAGAGAACTTCACTAAATACAACATTCGTTTCTACTCTAGGCACAAGGCCCGAAATTTTGGGGGAGGGGGCCAGTCGATTAGATTGACCCTAGTACGTAACTGGTACTTAATTTATCGACCATGAAAGGCAAAGTCAACCTCGGCGGAATTTGAACTCAGAACGCAAAGACAGACGAAATAGCGCAAAGCATTTCGCTCGGTCTGCTAACGTTTCTGCCAGCTCGCCGCCTTCGCCAAATACAATACTAATGATGTTACGTGCGTGCGTGCGTGTGTGTGTGTGTGTGTGTGTGTGTGTGTGTGTGTGTGTGTGTGTGTGTGTGTGTGTGTGTGTGTGTGTGTGTGTGTATGATCAGTCCAGTTACGGTCCGAACTTGCAAGTGATCTTAAACATAGCTCGGCTGGACTTTCAGTGAACCACTGACTCTCAGATTTTGCTAACTGCACAAAATGCATTCTGGACGATTTGAGGCAGGGCAGCGTTATTAATCGATCAGAGAAAAAAAGATCGATATCTGAAGTACCTGAGATGATTAGTATGCGTATGCATGCATGTATGTATGTATGTATGTATGTATGTATGTATGTATGTATGTATCCTTCTATCTATCTATCTATCTATCTATCTATCTATCTATATCTATCTATCTCTTTCTCTTTCTCTCTCTCTCTCTCTCTCTCTCTCTCTCTCTCTCT